>NW_028164441.1:0-80296 GCF_964263955.1 Coregonus lavaretus | reverse complement strand
GTACTGATGGATGTGTCAGAGTGATGGGACTGTGGTACTGATGGATGTGTCAGAGTGATGGACTGTGGTACTGATGGATGTGTCTGTGTCAGAGTGATGTACTGTACTGAGGGAGTGTCAGAGTGATGAACTGGTACTGATGGATGTGTCAGAGTGATGACTGGTACTGATGGATGTGTCAGAGTGATGGACTGTGGTACTGATGGATGTGTCAGAGTGATGGACTGGTACTGATGACTGGTACTGATGGATGTATCAGAGTGATGGACTGGTACTGATGGATGTATCAGAGTGATGGACTGGTACTGATGGTGTGTCAGAGTGATGGACTGGTACTGATGGATGTGTCAGAGTGATGGAATGGTACTGATGGATGTATCAGAGTGATGGACTGGTACTGATGGATGTATCAGAGTGATGGACTGGTACTGATGGATGTATCAGAGTGATGGACTGTGGTACTGATGGATGTATCAGAGTGATGGACTGTGGTACTGATGGATGTGTCAGAGTGATGGAGTGGTACTGATGGATGTATCAGAGTGATGGATGGTACTGATGGATGTGTCAGAGTGATGGACTGGTACTGATGGATGTGTCAGAGTGATGGACTGGTACTGATGGATGTATCAGAGTGATGGACTGGTACTGATGGATGTATCAGAGTGATGGACTGGTACTGATGGATGTTTCAGAGTGATGGACTGTGGTACTGATGGATGTGTCAGAGTGATGGACTGGTACTGATGGATGTGTCAGAGTGATGGACTGTGGTACTGATGGATGTATCAGAGTGATGGACTGTGGTACTGATGGATGTGTCAGAGTGATGGACTGGTACTGATGGATGTGTCAGAGTGATGGACTGTGGTACTGATGGATGTATCAGAGTGATGGACTGGTACTGATGGATGTGTCAGAGTGATGGACTGGTACTGATGGATGTATCAGAGTGATGGACTGGTACTGATGGATGTATCAGAGTGATGGACTGGTACTGATGGATGTATCAGAGTGATGGACTGTGGTACTGATGGATGTGTCAGAGTGATGGACTCGGTACTGATGGATGTGTCAGAGTGATGGACTGTGGTACTGATGGATGTGTCAGAGTGATGGACTGTGGTGCTGATGGATGTATCAGAGTGATGGACTGGTACTGATGGATGTATCAGAGTGATGGACTGGTACTGATGGATGTGTCAGAGTGATGGACTGTGGTACTGATGGATGTGTCAGAGTGATGGACTGTGGTACTGATGGATGTATCAGAGTGATGGACTGGTACTGATGGATGTTTCAGAGTGATGGACTGTGTACTGATGGATGTGTCAGAGTGATGGACTGTGGTACTGATGGATGTGTCAGAGTGATGGACTGTGGTACTGATGGATGTGTCAGAGTGATGGACTGGTACTGATGGATGTATCAGAGTGATGGACTGTGGTACTGATGGATGTGTCAGAGTGATGGACTGGTACTGATGGATGTGTCAGAGTGATGGACTGTGGTACTGATGGATGTGTCAGAGTGATGGACTGGTACTGATGGATGTGTCAGAGTGATGGACTGTGGTACTGATGGATGTGTCAGAGTGATGGACTGTGGTACTGATGGATGTGTCAGAGTGATGGACTGTGGTACTGATGGATGTATCAGAGTGATGGACTGGTACTGATGGATGTGTCAGAGTGATGGACTGGTACTGATGGATGTGTCAGAGTGATGGACTTGGTACTGATGGATGTGTCAGAGTGATGGACTGTGGTACTGATGGATGTGTCAGAGTGATGGACTGTGGTACTGATGGATGTTCAGAGTGATGGACTGTGGTACTGATGGATGTGTCAGAGTGATGGACTGGTACTGATGGATGTGTCAGAGTGATGGACTGTGGTACTGATGGATGTGTCAGAGTGATGGACTGTGGTACTGATGGATGTGTCAGAGTGATGGACTGTGGTACTGATGGATGTGTCAGAGTGATGGACTGTGGTACTGATGGATGTGTCAGAGTGATGGACTGTGGTACTGATGGATTGTCAGAGTGATGGACTGGTACTGATGGATGTGTCAGAGTGATGGACTGTGGTACTGATGGATGTGTCAGAGTGATGGACTGTGGTACTGATGGATGTGTCAGAGTGATGGACTGTGTTACTGATGGATGTGTCAGAGTGATGGACTGGTACTGATGGATGTATCAGAGTGATGGACTGGTACTGATGGATGTGTCAGAGTGATGGACTGGTACTGATGGATGTGTCAGAGTGATGGACTGGTACTGATGGATGTGTCAGAGTGATGGACTGGTACTGATGGACTGGTACTGATGGATGTATCAGAGTGATGGACTGGTACTGATGGATGTATCAGAGTGATGGACTGGTACTGATGGATGTGTCAGAGTGATGGACTGTGGTACTGATGGATGTGTCAGAGTGATGGACTGTGGTACTGATGGATGTATCAGAGTGATGGACTGGTACTGATGGATGTGTCAGAGTGATGGACTGGTACTGATGGATGTGTCAGAGTGATGGACTGTGGTACTGATGGATGTGTCAGAGTGATGGACTGTGGTACTGATGGATGTGTCAGAGTGATGGACTGGTACTGATGGATGTATCAGAGTGATGGACTGGGTACTGATGGATGTGTCAGAGTGATGGACTGTGGTACTGATGGATGTGTCAGAGTGATGGACTGGTACTGATGGATGTATCAGAGTGATGGACTGTGGTACTGATGGATGTATCAGAGTGATGGACTGGTACTGATGGATGTGTCAGAGTGATGGACTGGTACTGATGGATGTATCAGAGTGATGGACTGGTACTGATGGATGTATCAGAGTGATGGACTGGTACTGATGGATGTTTCAGAGTGATGGACTGTGGTACTGATGGATGTGTCAGAGTGATGGACTGGTACTGATGGATGTGTCAGAGTGATGGACTGTGGTACTGATGGATGTATCAGAGTGATGGACTGTGGTACTGATGGATGTGTCAGAGTGATGGACTGGTACTGATGGATGTGTCAGAGTGATGGACTGTGGTACTGATGGATGTATCAGAGTGATGGACTGGTACTGATGGATGTGTCAGAGTGATGGACTGTGGTACTGATGGATGTGTCAGAGTGATGGACTGGTACTGATGGATGTATCAGAGTGATGGACTGTGGTACTGATGGATGTGTCAGAGTGATGGACTGGTACTGATGGATGTATCAGAGTGATGGACTGTGGTACTGATGGATGTGTCAGAGTGATGGACTGGTACTGATGGATGTGTCAGAGTGATGGACTGGTACTGATGGATGTGTCAGAGTGATGGACTGTGGTACTGATGGATGTGTCAGAGTGATGGACTGGTACTGATGGATGTATCAGAGTGATGGACTGGTACTGATGGATGTGTCAGTGTGATGGACTGGTACTGATGGATGTGTCAGAGTGATGGACTGGTACTGATGGATGTGTCAGAGTGATGGACTTGGTACTGATGGATGAGTCAGAGTGATGGACTGTGGTACTGATGGATGTATCAGAGTGATGGACTGTGGTACTGATGGATGTGTCAGAGTGATGGACTGGTACTGATGGATGTGTCAGAGTGATGGACTGTGGTACTGATGGATGTGTCAGAGTGATGGACTGTGGTACTGATGGATGTGTCAGAGTGATGGACTGTGTTACTGATGGATGTGTCAGAGTGATGGACTGGTACTGATGGGTGTATCAGAGTGATGGACTGGTACTGATGGATGTGTCAGAGTGATGGACTGTGGTACTGATGGATGTGTCAGAGTGATGGACTGTGGTACTGATGGATGTGTCAGAGTGATGGACTGTGTTACTGATGGATGTGTCAGAGTGATGGACTGGTACTGATGGGTGTATCAGAGTGATGGACTGGTACTGATGGATGTGTCAGAGTGATGGACTGGTACTGATGGATGTGTCAGAGTGATGGACTGGTACTGATGGATGTATCAGAGTGATGGACTGGTACTGATGGACTGGTACTGATGGATGTATCAGAGTGATGGACTGGTACTGATGGATGTATCAGAGTGATGGACTGGTACTGATGGATGTGTCAGAGTGATGGACTGTGGTACTGATGGATGTGTCAGAGTGATGGGCTGTGGTACTGATGGATGTATCAGAGTGATGGACTGGTACTGATGGATGTATCAGAGTGATGGACTGGTACTGATGGATGTGTCAGAGTGATGGACTGTGGTACTGATGGATGTATCAGAGTGATGGACTGTGGTACTGATGGATGTGTCAGAGTGATGGACTGGTACTGATGGATGTATCAGAGTGATGGACTGCGGTACTGATGGATGTGTCAGAGTGATGGACTGGTACTGATGGATGTGTCAGAGTGATGGACTGGTACTGATGGATGTATCAGAGTGATGGACTGGTACTGATGGATGTATCAGAGTGATGGACTGGTACTGATGGATGTTTCAGAGTGATGGACTGTGGTACTGATGGATGTGTCAGAGTGATGGACTGGTACTGATGGATGTGTCAGAGTGATGGACTGTGGTACTGATGGATGTATCAGAGTGATGGACTGTGGTACTGATGGATGTGTCAGAGTGATGGACTGGTACTGATGGATGTGTCAGAGTGATGGACTGTGGTACTGATGGATGTATCAGAGTGATGGACTGGTACTGATGGATGTGTCAGAGTGATGGACTGGTACTGATGGATGTATCAGAGTGATGGACTAGTACTGATGGATGTATCAGAGTGATGGACTGGTACTGATGGATGTATCAGAGTGATCGACTGTGGTACTGATGGATGTGTCAGAGTGATGGACTTCGGTACTGATGGATGTGTCAGAGTGATGGACTGTGGTACTGATGGATGTGTCAGAGTGATGGACTGTGGTGCTGATGGATGTATCAGAGTGATGGACTGGTACTGATGGATGTTTCAGAGTGATGGACTGGTACTGATGGATGTGTCAGAGTGATGGACTGTGGTACTGATGGATGTGTCAGAGTGATGGACTGGTACTGATGGATGTATCAGAGTGATGGACTGGTACTGATGGATGTATCAGAGTGATGGACTGTGGTACTGATGGATGTGTCAGAGTGATGGACTGTGGTACTGATGGATGTGTCAGAGTGATGGACTGTGGTACTGATGGATGTGTCAGAGTGATGGACTGGTACTGATGGATGTATCAGAGTGATGGACTGTGGTACTGATGGATGTGTCAGAGTGATGGACTGGTACTGATGGATGTGTCAGAGTGATGGACTGTGGTACTGATGGATGTGTCAGAGTGATGGACTGGTACTGATGGATGTGTCAGAGTGATGGACTGGTACTGATGGATGTGTCAGAGTGATGGACTGTGGTACTGATGGATGTGTCAGAGTGATGGACTGGTACTGATGGATGTATCAGAGTGATGGACTGGTACTGATGGATGTGTCAGTGTGATGGACTGGTACTGATGGATGTGTCAGAGTGATGGACTGGTACTGATGGATGTGTCAGAGTGATGGACTGTGGTACTGATGGATGAGTCAGAGTGATGGACTGTGGTACTGATGGATGTATCAGAGTGATGGACTGTGGTACTGATGGATGTGTCAGAGTGATGGACTGGTACTGATGGATGTGTCAGAGTGATGGACTGTGGTACTGATGGATGTGTCAGAGTGATGGACTGTGGTACTGATGGATGTGTCAGAGTGATGGACTGTGTTACTGATGGATGTGTCAGAGTGATGGACTGTGTTACTGATGGATGTGTCAGAGTGATGGACTGGTACTGATGGGTGTATCAGAGTGATGGACTGGTACTGATGGATGTGTCAGAGTGATGGACTGTGGTACTGATGGATGTGTCAGAGTGATGGACTGTGGTACTGATGGATGTGTCAGAGTGATGGACTGTGTTACTGATGGATGTGTCAGAGTGATGGACTGGTACTGATGGGTGTATCAGAGTGATGGACTGGTACTGATGGATGTGTCAGAGTGATGGACTGGTACTGATGGATGTGTCAGAGTGATGGACTGGTACTGATGGATGTATCAGAGTGATGGACTGGTACTGATGGACTGGTACTGATGGATGTATCAGAGTGATGGACTGGTACTGATGGATGTATCAGAGTGATGGACTGGTACTGATGGATGTGTCAGAGTGATGGACTGTGGTACTGATGGATGTGTCAGAGTGATGGGCTGTGGTACTGATGGATGTATCAGAGTGATGGACTGGTACTGATGGATGTATCAGAGTGATGGACTGGTACTGATGGATGTGTCAGAGTGATGGACTGTGGTACTGATGGATGTATCAGAGTGATGGACTGTGGTACTGATGGATGTGTCAGAGTGATGGACTGGTACTGATGGATGTATCAGAGTGATGGACTGCGGTACTGATGGATGTGTCAGAGTGATGGACTGGTACTGATGGATGTGTCAGAGTGATGGACTGGTACTGATGGATGTATCAGAGTGATGGACTGTGGTACTGATGGATGTATCAGAGTGATGGACTGGTACTGATGGATGTGTCAGAGTGATGGACTGGTACTGATGGATGTATCAGAGTGATGGACTGGTACTGATGGATGTATCAGAGTGATGGACTGGTACTGATGGATGTTTCAGAGTGATGGACTGTGGTACTGATGGATGTGTCAGAGTGATGGACTGGTACTGATGGATGTGTCAGAGTGATGGACTGTGGTACTGATGGATGTATCAGAGTGATGGACTGTGGTACTGATGGATGTGTCAGAGTGATGGACTGGTACTGATGGATGTGTCAGAGTGATGGACTGTGGTACTGATGGATGTATCAGAGTGATGGACTGGTACTGATGGATGTGTCAGAGTGATGGACTGGTACTGATGGATGTATCAGAGTGATGGACTGGTACTGATGGATGTATCAGAGTGATGGACTGGTACTGATGGATGTATCAGAGTGATCGACTGTGGTACTGATGGATGTGTCAGAGTGATGGACTTCGGTACTGATGGATGTGTCAGAGTGATGGACTGTGGTACTGATGGATGTGTCAGAGTGATGGACTGTGGTGCTGATGGATGTATCAGAGTGATGGACTGGTACTGATGGATGTTTCAGAGTGATGGACTGGTACTGATGGATGTGTCAGAGTGATGGACTGTGGTACTGATGGATGTGTCAGAGTGATGGACTGGTACTGATGGATGTATCAGAGTGATGGACTGGTACTGATGGATGTATCAGAGTGATGGACTGTGGTACTGATGGATGTGTCAGAGTGATGGACTGGTACTGATGGATGTGTCAGAGTGATGGACTGTGGTACTGATGGATGTGTCAGAGTGATGGACTGTGGTACTGATGGATGTGTCAGAGTGATGGACTGGTACTGATGGATGTATCAGAGTGATGGACTGTGGTACTGATGGATGTGTCAGAGTGATGGACTGGTACTGATGGATGTGTCAGAGTGATGGACTGTGGTACTGATGGATGTGTCAGAGTGATGGACTGGTACTGATGGATGTGTCAGAGTGATGGACTGGTACTGATGGATGTGTCAGAGTGATGGACTGTGGTACTGATGGATGTGTCAGAGTGATGGACTGGTACTGATGGATGTATCAGAGTGATGGACTGGTACTGATGGATGTGTCAGTGTGATGGACTGGTACTGATGGATGTGTCAGAGTGATGGACTGGTACTGATGGATGTGTCAGAGTGATGGACTGTGGTACTGATGGATGAGTCAGAGTGATGGACTGTGGTACTGATGGATGTATCAGAGTGATGGACTGTGGTACTGATGGATGTGTCAGAGTGATGGACTGGTACTGATGGATGTGTCAGAGTAATGGACTGTGGTACTGATGGATGTGTCAGAGTGATGGACTGTGGTACTGATGGATGTGTCAGAGTGATGGACTGTGTTACTGATGGATGTGTCAGAGTGATGGACTGGTACTGATGGGTGTATCAGAGTGATGGACTGGTACTGATGGATGTGTCAGAGTGATGGACTGGTACTGATGGATGTGTCAGAGTGATGGACTGGTACTGATGGATGTATCAGAGTGATGGACTGGTACTGATGGACTGGTACTGATGGATGTATCAGAGTGATGGACTGGTACTGATGGATGTATCAGAGTGATGGACTGGTACTGATGGATGTGTCAGAGTGATGGACTGTGGTACTGATGGATGTATCAGAGTGATGGGCTGTGGTACTGATGGATGTATCAGAGTGATGGACTGGTACTGATGGATGTATCAGAGTGATGGACTGCGGTACTGATGGATGTGTCAGAGTGATCGACTGGTACTGATGGATGTGTCAGAGTGATGGACTGGTACTGATGGATGTATCAGAGTGATGGACTGTGGTACTGATGGATGTATCAGAGTGATGGACTGGTACTGATGGATGTGTCAGAGTGATGGACTGGTACTGATGGATGTATCAGAGTGATGGACTGGTACTGATGGATGTATCAGAGTGATGGACTGGTACTGATGGATGTGTCAGAGTGATGGACTGTGGTACTGATGGATGTGTCAGAGTGATGGACTGGTACTGATGGATGTGTCAGAGTGATGGACTGTGGTACTGATGGATGTATCAGAGTGATGGACTGTGGTACTGATGGATGTGTCAGAGTGATGGACTGGTACTGATGGATGTGTCAGAGTGATGGACTGTGGTACTGATGGATGTATCAGAGTGATGGACTGTGGTACTGATGGATGTGTCAGAGTGATGGACTGGTACTGATGGATGTGTCAGAGTGATGGACTGTGGTACTGATGGATGTATCAGAGTGATGGACTGGTACTGATGGATGTGTCAGAGTGATGGACTGGTACTGATGGATGTGTCAGAGTGATGGACTGGTACTGATGGATGTGTCAGAGTGATGGACTGTGGTACTGATGGGTGTATCAGAGTGATGGACTGGTACTGATGGATGTGTCAGAGTGATGGACTGGTACTGATGGATGTGTCAGAGTGATGGACTGGTACTGATGGATGTATCAGAGTGATTGACTGGTACTGATGGACTGGTACTGATGGATGTATCAGAGTGATGGACTGGTACTGATGGATGTATCAGAGTGATGGAACTGGTACTGATGGATGTATCAGAGTGATGGACTGTGGTACTGATGGATGTGTCAGAGTGATGGACTTCGGTACTGATGGATGTGTCAGAGTGATGGACTGTGGTACTGATGGATGTGTCAGAGTGATGGACTGTGGTACTGATGGATGTATCAGAGTGATGGACTGGTACTGATGGATGTGTCAGAGTGATGGACTGGTACTGATGGATGTGTCAGAGTGATGGACTGTGGTACTGATGGATGTGTCAGAGTGATGGACTGGTACTGATGGGTGTATCAGAGTGATGGACTGGTACTGATGGATGTATCAGAGTGATGGACTGTGGTACTGATGGATGTGTCAGAGTGATGGACTGGTACTGATGGATGTGTCAGAGTGATGGACTGTGGTACTGATGGATGTGTCAGAGTGATGGACTGTGGTACTGATGGATGTGTCAGAGTGATGGACTGGTACTGATGGATGTATCAGAGTGATGGACTGTGGTACTGATGGATGTGTCAGAGTGATGGACTGGTACTGATGGATGTGTCAGAGTGATGGACTGTGGTACTGATGGATGTGTCAGAGTGATGGACTGGTACTGATGGATGTGTCAGAGTGATGGACTGGTACTGATGGATGTGTCAGAGTGATGGACTGTGGTACTGATGGATGTGTCAGAGTGATGGACTGGTACTGATGGATGTATCAGAGTGATGGACTGGTACTGATGGATGTGTCAGAGTGATGGACTGGTACTGATGGATGTGTCAGAGTGATGGACTGGTACTGATGGATGTGTCAGAGTGATGGACTGGTACTGATGGATGTGTCAGAGTGATGGACTGTGGTACTGATGGATGAGTCAGAGTGATGGACTGTGGTACTGATGGATGTATCAGAGTGATGGACTGTGGTACTGATGGATGTGTCAGAGTGATGGACTGGTACTGATGGATGTGTCAGAGTGATGGACAGTGGTACTGATGGATGTGTCAGAGTGATGGACTGTGGTACTGATGGATGTGTCAGAGTGATGGACTGTGTTACTGATGGATGTGTCAGAGTGATGGACTGGTACTGATGGGTGTATCAGAGTGATGGACTGGTACTGATGGATGTGTCAGAGTGATGGACTGGTACTGATGGATGTATCAGAGTGATGGACTGGTACTGATGGATGTATCAGAGTGATGGACTGGTACTGATGGACTGGTACTGATGGATGTATCAGAGTGATGGACTGGTACTGATGGATGTATCAGAGTGATGGACTGGTACTGATGGATGTGTCAGAGTGATGGACTGTGGTACTGATGGATGTGTCAGAGTGATGGGCTGTGGTACTGATGGATGTATCAGAGTGATGGACTGGTACTGATGGATGTATCAGAGTGATGGACTGGTACTGATGGATGTGTCAGAGTGATGGACTGTGGTACTGATGGATGTATCAGAGTGATGGACTGTGGTACTGATGGATGTGTCCGAGTGATGGACTGGTACTGATGGATGTATCAGAGTGATGGACTGCGGTACTGATGGATGTGTCAGAGTGATGGACTGGTACTGATGGATGTGTCAGAGTGATGGACAGGTACTGATGGATGTATCAGAGTGATGGACTGTGGTACTGATGGATGTATCAGAGTGATGGACTGGTACTGATGGATGTGTCAGAGTGATGGACTGGTACTGATGGATGTATCAGAGTGATGGACTGGTACTGATGGATGTATCAGAGTGATGGACTGGTACTGATGGATATGTCAGAGTGATGGACTGTGGTACTGATGGATGTGTCAGAGTGATGGACTGGTACTGATGGATGTGTCAGAGTGATGGACTGTGGTACTGATGGATGTATCAGAGTGATGGACTGTGGTACTGATGGATGTGTCAGAGTGATGGACTGGTACTGATGGATGTGTCAGAGTGATGGACTGTGGTACTGATGGATGTATCAGAGTGATGGACTGTGGTACTGATGGATGTGTCAGAGTGATGGACTGGTACTGATGGATGTGTCAGAGTGATGGACTGTGGTACTGATGGATGTATCAGAGTGATGGACTGGTACTGATGGATGTGTCAGAGTGATGGACTGGTACTGATGGATGTATCAGAGTGATGGACTAGTACTGATGGATGTATCAGAGTGATGGACTGTGGTACTGATGGATGTGTCAGAGTGATGGACTTCGGTACTGATGGATGTGTCAGAGTGATGGACTGTGGTACTGATGGATGTGTCAGAGTGATGGACTGTGGTACTGATGGATGTATCAGAGTGATGGACTGGTACTGATGGATGTGTCAGAGTGATGGACTGGTACTGATGGATGTGTCAGAGTGATGGACTGTGGTACTGATGGATGTGTCAGAGTGATGGACTGGTACTGATGGATGTATCAGAGTGATGGACTGGTACTGATGGATGTATCAGAGTGATGGACTGTGGTACTGATGGATGTGTCAGAGTGATGGACTGGTACTGATGGATGTGTCAGAGTGATGGACTGTGGTACTGATGGATGTGTCAGAGTGATGGACTGTGGTACTGATGGATGTATCAGAGTGATGGACTGGTACTGATGGATGTGTCAGAGTGATGGACTGTGGTACTGATGGATGTGTCAGAGTGATGGACTGTGGTACTGATGGATGTGTCAGAGTGATGGACTGTGTTACTGATGGATGTGTCAGAGTGATGGACTGGTACTGATGGGTGTATCAGAGTGATGGACTGGTACTGATGGATGTGTCAGAGTGATGGACTGGTACTGATGGATGTGTCAGAGTGATGGACTGGTACTGATGGATGTATCAGAGTGATGGACTGGTACTGATGGACTGGTACTGATGGATGTATCAGAGTGATGGACTGGTACTGATGGATGTATCAGAGTGATGGACTGGTACTGATGGATGTGTCAGAGTGATGGACTGTGGTACTGATGGATGTGTCAGAGTGATGGGCTGTGGTACTGATGGATGTATCAGAGTGATGGACTGGTACTGATGGATGTATCAGAGTGATGGACTGGTACTGATGGATGTGTCAGAGTGATGGACTGTGGTACTGATGGATGTATCAGAGTGATGGCCTGTGGTACTGATGGATGTGTCAGAGTGATGGACTGGTACTGATGGATGTATCAGAGTGATGGACTGCGGTACTGATGGATGTGTCAGAGTGATGGACTGGTACTGATGGATGTATCAGAGTGATGTACTGCGGTACTGATGGATGTATCAGAGTGATGGACTGGTACTGATGGATGTGTCAGAGTGATGGACTGGTACTGATGGATGTATCAGAGTGATGGACTGTGGTACTGATGGATGTATCAGAGTGATGGACTGGTACTGATGGATGTGTCAGAGTGATGGACTGGTACTGATGGATGTATCAGAGTGATGGACTGGTACTGATGGATGTATCATAGTGATGGACTGGTACTGATGGATGTGTCAGAGTGATGGACTGTGGTACTGATGGATGTGTCAGAGTGATGGACTGGTACTGATGGATGTGTCAGAGTGATGGACTTTGGTACTGATGGATGTATCAGAGTGATGGACTGTGGTACTGATGGATGTGTCAGAGTGATGGATTGGTACTGATGGATGTGTCAGAGTGATGGACTGTGGTACTGATGGATGTATCAGAGTGATGGACTGTGGTACTGATGGATGTGTCAGAGTGATGGACTGGTACTGATGGATGTGTCAGAGTGATGGACTGTGGTACTGATGGATGTATCAGAGTGATGGACTGGTACTGATGGATGTGTCAGAGTGATGGACTGGTACTGATGGATGTATCAGAGTGATGGACTGGTACTGATGGATGTATCAGAGTGATGGACTGGTACTGATGGATGTATCAGAGTGATGGACTGTGGTACTGATGGATGTGACAGAGTGATGGACTTCGGTACTGATGGATGTGTCAGAGTGATGGACTGTGGTACTGATGGATGTGTCAGAGTGATGGACTGGTACTGATGGATGTATCAGAGTGATGGACTAGTACTGATGGATGTATCAGAGTGATGGACTGTGGTACTGATGGATGTGTCAGAGTGATGGACTTCGGTACTGATGGATGTGTCAGAGTGATGGACTGTGGTACTGATGGATGTGTCAGAGTGATGGACTGTGGTACTGATGGATGTATCAGAGTGATGGACTGGTACTGATGGATGTGTCAGAGTGATGGACTGGTACTGATGGATGTGTCAGAGTGATGGACTGTGGTACTGATGGATGTGTCAGAGTGATGGACTGGTACTGATGGATGTATCAGAGTGATGGACTGGTACTGATGGATGTATCAGAGTGATGGACTGTGGTACTGATGGATGTGTCAGAGTGATGGACTGGTACTGATGGATGTGTCAGAGTGATGGACTGTGGTACTGATGGATGTGTCAGAGTGATGGACTGTGGTACTGATGGATGTATCAGAGTGATGGACTGGTACTGATGGATGTGTCAGAGTGATGGACTGTGGTACTGATGGATGTGTCAGAGTGATGGACTGTGGTACTGATGGATGTGTCAGAGTGATGGACTGTGTTACTGATGGATGTGTCAGAGTGATGGACTGGTACTGATGGGTGTATCAGAGTGATGGACTGGTACTGATGGATGTGTCAGAGTGATGGACTGGTACTGATGGATGTGTCAGAGTGATGGACTGGTACTGATGGATGTATCAGAGTGATGGACTGGTACTGATGGACTGGTACTGATGGATGTATCAGAGTGATGGACTGGTACTGATGGATGTATCAGAGTGATGGACTGGTACTGATGGATGTGTCAGAGTGATGGACTGTGGTACTGATGGATGTGTCAGAGTGATGGGCTGTGGTACTGATGGATGTATCAGAGTGATGGACTGGTACTGATGGATGTATCAGAGTGATGGACTGGTACTGATGGATGTGTCAGAGTGATGGACTGTGGTACTGATGGATGTATCAGAGTGATGGACTGTGGTACTGATGGATGTGTCAGAGTGATGGACTGGTACTGATGGATGTATCAGAGTGATGTACTGCGGTACTGATGGATGTATCAGAGTGATGGACTGGTACTGATGGATGTGTCAGAGTGATGGACTGGTACTGATGGATGTATCAGAGTGATGGACTGTGGTACTGATGGATGTATCAGAGTGATGGACTGGTACTGATGGATGTGTCAGAGTGATGGACTGGTACTGATGGATGTATCAGAGTGATGGACTGGTACTGATGGATGTATCATAGTGATGGACTGGTACTGATGGATGTGTCAGAGTGATGGACTGTGGTACTGATGGATGTGTCAGAGTGATGGACTGGTACTGATGGATGTGTCAGAGTGATGGACTTTGGTACTGATGGATGTATCAGAGTGATGGACTGTGGTACTGATGGATGTGTCAGAGTGATGGATTGGTACTGATGGATGTGTCAGAGTGATGGACTGTGGTACTGATGGATGTATCAGAGTGATGGACTGTGGTACTGATGGATGTGTCAGAGTGATGGACTGGTACTGATGGATGTGTCAGAGTGATGGACTGTGGTACTGATGGATGTATCAGAGTGATGGACTGGTACTGATGGATGTGTCAGAGTGATGGACTGGTACTGATGGATGTATCAGAGTGATGGACTGGTACTGATGGATGTATCAGAGTGATGGACTGGTACTGATGGATGTATCAGAGTGATGGACTGTGGTACTGATGGATGTGACAGAGTGATGGACTTCGGTACTGATGGATGTGTCAGAGTGATGGACTGTGGTACTGATGGATGTGTCAGAGTGATGGACTGTGGTACTGATGGATGTATCAGAGTGATGGACTGGTACTGATGGATATGTCAGAGTGATGGACTGGTACTGATGGATGTATCAGAGTGATGGACTGGTACTGATGGATGTATCAGAGTGATGGACTGTGGTACTGATGGATGTGTCAGAGTGATGGACTGGTACTGATGGATGTGTCAGAGTGATGGACTGTGGTACTGATGGATGTGTCAGAGTGATGGACTGTGGTACTGATGGATGTATCAGAGTGATGGACTGGTACTGATGGACTGGTACTGATGGATGTATCAGAGTGATGGACTGGTACTGATGGATGTATCAGAGTGATGGACTGGTACTGATGGATGTGTCAGAGTGATGGACTGTGGTACTGATGGATGTGTCAGAGTGATGGACTGGTACTGATGGATGTGTCAGAGTGATGGACTGTGGTACTGATGGATGTGTCAGAGTGATGGACTGGTACTGATGGATGTATCAGAGTGATGGACTGGTACTGATGGATGTATCAGAGTGATGGACTGGTACTGATGGATGTATCAGAGTGATGGACTGGTACTGATGGATGTGTCAGAGTGATGGACTGGTACTAATGGATGTATCATAGTGATGGACTGTGGTACTGATGGATGTGTCAGAGTGATGGACTGTGGTACTGATGGATGTATCAGAGTGATGGACTGGTACTGATGGATGTGTCAGAGTGATGGACTGTGGTACTGATGGATGTGTCAGAGTGATGGACTGGTACTGATGGATGTATCAGAGTGATGGACTGGTACTGATGGATGTATCAGAGTGATGGACTGTGGTACTGATGGATGTGTCAGAGTGATGGACTGGTACTGATGGATGAGTCAGAGTGATGGACTGTGGTACTGATGGATGTATCAGAGTGATGGACTGTGGTACTGATGGATGTGTCAGAGTGATGGACTGGTACTGATGGATGTGTCAGAGTGATGGACAGTGGTACTGATGGATGTGTCAGAGTGATGGACTGTGGTACTGATGGATGTGTCAGAGTGATGGACTGTGTTACTGATGGATGTGTCAGAGTGATGGACTGGTACTGATGGGTGTATCAGAGTGATGGACTGGTACTGATGGATGTGTCAGAGTGATGGACTGGTACTGATGGATGTATCAGAGTGATGGACTGGTACTGATGGATGTATCAGAGTGATGGACTGGTACTGATGGACTGGTACTGATGGATGTATCAGAGTGATGGACTGGTACTGATGGATGTATCAGAGTGATGGACTGGTACTGATGGATGTGTCAGAGTGATGGACTGTGGTACTGATGGATGTGTCAGAGTGATGGGCTGTGGTACTGATGGATGTATCAGAGTGATGGACTGGTACTGATGGATGTATCAGAGTGATGGACTGGTACTGATGGATGTGTCAGAGTGATGGACTGTGGTACTGATGGATGTATCAGAGTGATGGACTGTGGTACTGATGGATGTGTCCGAGTGATGGACTGGTACTGATGGATGTATCAGAGTGATGGACTGCGGTACTGATGGATGTGTCAGAGTGATGGACTGGTACTGATGGATGTGTCAGAGTGATGGACAGGTACTGATGGATGTATCAGAGTGATGGACTGTGGTACTGATGGATGTATCAGAGTGATGGACTGGTACTGATGGATGTGTCAGAGTGATGGACTGGTACTGATGGATGTATCAGAGTGATGGACTGGTACTGATGGATGTATCAGAGTGATGGACTGGTACTGATGGATGTGTCAGAGTGATGGACTGGTACTGATGGATGTGTCAGAGTGATGGACTGGTACTGATGGATGTGTCAGAGTGATGGACTGTGGTACTGATGGATGTATCAGAGTGATGGACTGTGGTACTGATGGATGTGTCAGAGTGATGGACTGGTACTGATGGATGTGTCAGAGTGATGGACTGTGGTACTGATGGATGTATCAGAGTGATGGACTGGTACTGATGGATGTGTCAGAGTGATGGACTGGTACTGATGGATGTATCAGAGTAATGGACTAGTACTGATGGATGTATCAGAGTGATGGACTGTGGTACTGATGGATGTGTCAGAGTGATGGACTTCGGTACTGATGGATGTGTCAGAGTGATGGACTGTGGTACTGATGGATGTGTCAGAGTGATGGACTGTGGTACTGATGGATGTATCAGAGTGATGGACTGGTACTGATGGATGTGTCAGAGTGATGGACTGGTACTGATGGATGTGTCAGAGTGATGGACTGTGGTACTGATGGATGTGTCAGAGTGATGGACTGGTACTGATGGATGTATCAGAGTGATGGACTGGTACTGATGGATGTATCAGAGTGATGGACTGTGGTACTGATGGATGTGTCAGAGTGATGGACTGGTACTGATGGATGTGTCAGAGTGATGGACTGTGGTACTGATGGATGTGTCAGAGTGATGGACTGTGGTACTGATGGATGTATCAGAGTGATGGACTGGTACTGATGGATGTGTCAGAGTGATGGACTGTGGTACTGATGGATGTGTCAGAGTGATGGACTGTGGTACTGATGGATGTGTCAGAGTGATGGACTGTGTTACTGATGGATGTGTCAGAGTGATGGACTGGTACTGATGGGTGTATCAGAGTGATGGACTGGTACTGATGGATGTGTCAGAGTGATGGACTGGTACTGATGGATGTGTCAGAGTGATGGACTGGTACCGATGGATGTATCAGAGTGATGGACTGGTACTGATGGACTGGTACTGATGGATGTATCAGAGTGATGGACTGGTACTGATGGATGTATCAGAGTGATGGACTGGTACTGATGGATGTGTCAGAGTGATGGACTGTGGTACTGATGGATGTGTCAGAGTGATGGGCTGTGGTACTGATGGATGTATCAGAGTGATGGACTGGTACTGATGGATGTATCAGAGTGATGGACTGGTACTGATGGATGTGTCAGAGTGATGGACTGTGGTACTGATGGATGTATCAGAGTGATGGACTGTGGTACTGATGGATGTGTCAGAGTGATGGACTGGTACTGATGGATGTATCAGAGTGATGGACTGCGGTACTGATGGATGTGTCAGAGTGATGGACTGGTACTGATGGATGTATCAGAGTGATGTACTGCGGTACTGATGGATGTATCAGAGTGATGGACTGGTACTGATGGATGTGTCAGAGTGATGGACTGGTACTGATGGATGTATCAGAGTGATGGACTGTGGTACTGATGGATGTATCAGAGTGATGGACTGGTACTGATGGATGTGTCAGAGTGATGGACTGGTACTGATGGATGTATCAAAGTGATGGACTGGTACTGATGGATGTATCATAGTGATGGACTGGTACTGATGGATGTGTCAGAGTGATGGACTGTGGTACTGATGGATGTGTCAGAGTGATGGACTGGTACTGATGGATGTGTCAGAGTGATGGACTTTGGTACTGATGGATGTATCAGAGTGATGGACTGTGGTACTGATGGATGTGTCAGAGTGATGGATTGGTACTGATGGATGTGTCAGAGTGATGGACTGTGGTACTGATGGATGTGTCAGAGTGATGGACTGTGGTACTGATGGATGTATCAGAGTGATGGACTGGTACTGATGGATGTGTCAGAGTGATGGACTGTGGTACTGATGGATGTGTCAGAGTGATGGACTGTGGTACTGATGGATGTGTCAGAGTGATGGACTGTGTTACTGATGGATGTGTCAGAGTGATGGACTGGTACTGATGGGTGTATCAGAGTGATGGACTGGTACTGATGGATGTGTCAGAGTGATGGACTGGTACTGATGGATGTGTCAGAGTGATGGACTGTGGTACTGATGGATGTGTCAGAGTGATGGACTGTGGTACTGATGGATGTATCAGAGTGATGGACTGGTACTGATGGATGTGTCAGAGTGATGGACTGTGGTACTGATGGATGTGTCAGAGTGATGGACTGTGGTACTGATGGATGTGTCAGAGTGATGGACTGTGTTACTGATGGATGTGTCAGAGTGATGGACTGGTACTGATGGGTGTATCAGAGTGATGGACTGGTACTGATGGATGTGTCAGAGTGATGGACTGGTACTGATGGATGTGTCAGAGTGATGGACTGGTACCGATGGATGTATCAGAGTGATGGACTGGTACTGATGGACTGGTACTGATGGATGTATCAGAGTGATGGACTGGTACTGATGGATGTATCAGAGTGATGGACTGGTACTGATGGATGTGTCAGAGTGATGGACTGTGGTACTGATGGATGTGTCAGAGTGATGGGCTGTGGTACTGATGGATGTATCAGAGTGATGGACTGGTACTGATGGATGTATCAGAGTGATGGACTGGTACTGATGGATGTGTCAGAGTGATGGACTGTGGTACTGATGGATGTATCAGAGTGATGGACTGTGGTACTGATGGATGTGTCAGAGTGATGGACTGGTACTGATGGATGTATCAGAGTGATGGACTGCGGTACTGATGGATGTGTCAGAGTGATGGACTGGTACTGATGGATGTATCAGAGTGATGTACTGCGGTACTGATGGATGTATCAGAGTGATGGACTGGTACTGATGGATGTGTCAGAGTGATGGACTGGTACTGATGGATGTATCAGAGTGATGGACTGTGGTACTGATGGATGTATCAGAGTGATGGACTGGTACTGATGGATGTGTCAGAGTGATGGACTGGTACTGATGGATGTATCAAAGTGATGGACTGGTACTGATGGATGTATCATAGTGATGGACTGGTACTGATGGATGTGTCAGAGTGATGGACTGTGGTACTGATGGATGTGTCAGAGTGATGGACTGGTACTGATGGATGTGTCAGAGTGATGGACTTTGGTACTGATGGATGTATCAGAGTGATGGACTGTGGTACTGATGGATGTGTCAGAGTGATGGATTGGTACTGATGGATGTGTCAGAGTGATGGACTGTGGTACTGATGGATGTATCAGAGTGATGGACTGTGGTACTGATGGATGTGTCAGAGTGATGGACTGGTACTGATGGATGTGTCAGAGTGATGGACTGTGGTACTGATGGATGTATCAGAGTGATGGACTGGTACTGATGGATGTGTCAGAGTGATGGACTGGTACTGATGGATGTATCAGAGTGATGGACTGGTACTGATGGATGTATCAGAGTGATGGACTGGTACTGATGGATGTATCAGAGTGATGGACTGTGGTACTGATGGATGTGACAGAGTGATGGACTTCGGTACTGATGGATGTGTCAGAGTGATGGACTGTGGTACTGATGGATGTGTCAGAGTGATGGACTGTGGTACTGATGGATGTATCAGAGTGATGGACTGGTACTGATGGATATGTCAGAGTGATGGACTGGTACTGATGGATGTGTCAGAGTGATGGACTGTGGTACTGATGGATGTGTCAGAGTGATGGACTGGTACTGATGGATGTATCAGAGTGATGGACTGGTACTGATGGATGTATCAGAGTGATGGACTGTGGTACTGATGGATGTGTCAGAGTGATGGACTGTGGTACTGATGGATGTGTCAGAGTGATGGACTGGTACTGATGGATGTATCAGAGTGATGGACTGGTACTGATGGATGTATCAGAGTGATGGACTGTGGTACTGATGGATGTGTCAGAGTGATGGACTGGTACTGATGGATGTGTCAGAGTGATGGACTGTGGTACTGATGGATGTGTCAGAGTGATGGACTGTGGTACTGATGGATGTATCAGAGTGATGGACTGGTACTGATGGACTGGTACTGATGGATGTATCAGAGTGATGGACTGGTACTGATGGATGTATCAGAGTGATGGACTGGTACTGATGGATGTGTCAGAGTGATGGACTGTGGTACTGATGGATGTGTCAGAGTGATGGACTGGTACTGATGGATGTGTCAGAGTGATGGACTGTGGTACTGATGGATGTGTCAGAGTGATGGACTGGTACTGATGGATGTATCAGAGTGATGGACTGGTACTGATGGATGTATCAGAGTGATGGACTGGTACTGATGGATGTATCAGAGTGATGGACTGGTACTGATGGATGTGTCAGAGTGATGGACTGGTACTAATGGATGTATCAGAGTGATGGACTGTGGTACTGATGGATGTGTCAGAGTGATGGACTGTGGTACTGATGGATGTATCAGAGTGATGGACTGGTACTGATGGATGTGTCAGAGTGATGGACTGTGGTACTGATGGATGTGTCAGAGTGATGGACTGGTACTGATGGATGTATCAGAGTGATGGACTGGTACTGATGGATGTATCAGAGTGATGGACTGTGGTACTGATGGATGTGTCAGAGTGATGGACTGGTACTGATGGATGTGTCAGAGTGATGGACTGTGGTACTGATGGATGTGTCAGAGTGATGGACTGTGGTACTGATGGATGTATCAGAGTGATGGACTGGTACTGATGGATGTGTCCGAGTGATGGACTGTGGTACTGATGGATGTGTCAGAGTGATGGACTGTGGTACTGATGGATGTGTCAGAGTGATGGACTATGTTACTGATGGATGTGTCAGAGTGATGGACTGGTACTGATGGGTGTATCAGAGTGATGGACTGGTACTGATGGATGTGTCAGAGTGATGGACTGGTACTGATGGATGTGTCAGAGTGATGGACTGGTACTGATGGATGTATCAGAGTGATGGACTGGTACTGATGGACTGGTACTGATGGATGTATCAGAGTGATGGACTGGTACTGATGGATGTATCAGAGTGATGGACTGGTACTGATGGATGTGTCAGAGTGATGGACTGTGGTACTGATGGATGTGTCAGAGTGATGGGCTGTGGTACTGATGGATGTATCAGAGTGATGGACTGGTACTGATGGATGTATCAGAGTGATGGACTGGTACTGATGGATGTATCAGAGTGATGGACTGGTACTGATGGATGTGTCAGAGTGATGGACTGTGGTACTGATGGATGTATCAGAGTGATGGACTGTGGTACTGATGGATGTGTCAGAGTGATGGACTGGTACTGATGGATGTATCAGAGTGATGGACTGCGGTACTGATGGATGTGTCAGAGTGATGGACTGGTACTGATGGATGTATCAGAGTGATGTACTGCGGTACTGATGGATGTATCAGAGTGATGGACTGGTACTGATGGATGTGTCAGAGTGATGGACTGGTACTGATGGATGTATCAGAGTGATGGACTGTGGTACTGATGGATGTATCAGAGTGATGGACTGGTACTGATGGATGTGTCAGAGTGATGGACTGGTACTGATGGATGTATCAGAGTGATGGACTGGTACTGATGGATGTATCAGAGTGATGGACTGGTACTGATGGATGTATCAGAGTGATGGACTGTGGTACTGATGGATGTGTCAGAGTGATGGACTTTGGTACTGATGGATGTGTCAGAGTGATGGACTGTGGTACTGATGGATGTGTCAGAGTGATGGACTGGTACTGATGGATGTATCAGAGTGATGGACTGTGGTACTGATGGATGTGTCAGAGTGATGGACTGGTACTGATGGATGTATCAGAGTGATGGACTGGTACTGATGGATGTGTCAGAGTGATGGACTGTGGTACTGATGGATGAGTCAGAGTGATGGACTGGTACTGATGGATGTGTCAGAGTGATGGACTGGTACTGATGGATGTGTCAGAGTGATGGACTGTGGTACTGATGGATGTGTCAGAGTGATGGACTGTGGTACTGATGGATGTGTCAGAGTGATGGACTGTGGTACTGATGGATGTGTCAGAGTGATGGACTGTGGTACTGATGGATGTTTCAGAGTGATGGACTGGTACTGATGGATGTGTCAGAGTGATGGACTGGTACTGATGGATGTGTCAGAGTGATGGACTGGTACTGATGGATGTGTCAGAGTGATGGACTGTGGTACTGATGGATGTGTCAGAGTGATGGACTGGTACTGATGGATGTATCAGAGTGATGGACTGGTACTGATGGATGTATCAGAGTGATGGACTGTGGTACTGATGGATGAGTCAGAGTGATGGACTGGTACTGATGGATGTGTCAGAGTAATGGACTGTGGTACTGATGGATGAGTCAGAGTGATGGACTGGTACTGATGGATGTATCAGAGTGATGGACTGGTACTGATGGATGTGTCAGAGTGATGGACTGTGGTACTGATGGATGTGTCAGAGTGATGGACTGTGGTACTGATGGATGTGTCAGAGTGATGGACTGGTACTGATGGATGTATCAGAGTGATGGACTGGTACTGATGGATGTGTCAGTGTTGGACTGGTACTGATGGATGTGTCAGAGTGATGGACTGGTACTGATGGATGTGTCAGAGTGATGGACTGGTACTGATGGATGTGTCAGAGTGATGGACTGGTACTGATGGATGTATCAGAGTGATGGACTGTGGTACTGATGGATGTGTCAGAGTGATGGACTGGTACTGATGGATGTGTCAGAGTGATGGACTGTGGTACTGATGGATGTGTCAGAGTGATGGACTGGTACTGATGGATGTGTCAGAGTGATGGACTGGTACTGATGGATGTGTCAGAGTGATGGACTGTGGTACTGATGGATGTGTCAGAGTGATGGACTGGTACTGATGGATGTATCAGAGTGATGGACTGGTACTGATGGATGTGTCAGAGTGATGGACTGGTACTGATGGATGTGTCAGAGTGATGGACTGGTACTGATGGATGTGTCAGAGTGATGGACTGGTACTGATGGATGTGTCAGAGTGATGGACTGTGGTACTGATGGATGAGTCAGAGTGATGGACTGTGGTACTGATGGATGTATCAGAGTGATGGACTGTGGTACTGATGGATGTGTCAGAGTGATGGACTGGTACTGATGGATGTGTCAGAGTGATGGACTGTGGTACTGATGGATGTGTCAGAGTGATGGACTGTGGTACTGAAGGATGTGTCAGAGTGATGGACTGTGTTACTGATGGATGTGTCAGAGTGATGGACTGGTACTGATGGGTGTATCAGAGTGATGGACTTGTACTGATGGATGTGTCAGAGTGATGGACTGGTACTGATGGATGTGTCAGAGTGATGGACTGGTACTGATGGATGTATCAGAGTGATGGACTGGTACTGATGGACTGGTACTGATGGATGTATCAGAGTGATGGACTGGTACTGATGGATGTATCAGAGTGATGGACTGGTACTGATGGATGTGTCAGAGTGATGGACTGTGGTACTGATGGATGTGTCAGAGTGATGGGCTGTGGTACTGATGGATGTATCAGAGTGATGGACTGGTACTGATGGATGTATCAGAGTGATGGACTGGTACTGATGGATGTGTCAGAGTGATGGACTGTGGTACTGATGGATGTATCAGAGTGATGGACTGTGGTACTGGTGGATGTGTCAGAGTGATGGACTGGTACTGATGGATGTATCAGAGTGATGGACTGCGGTACTGATGGATGTGTCAGAGTGATGGACTGGTACTGATGGATGTGTCAGAGTGATGGACTGGTACTGATGGATGTATCAGAGTGATGGACTGTGGTACTGATGGATGTATCAGAGTGATGGACTGGTACTGATGGATGTGTCAGAGTGATGGACTGGTACTGATGGATGTATCAGAGTGATGGACTGGTACTGATGGATGTATCAGAGTGATGGACTGGTACTGATGGATGTGTCAGAGTGATGGACTGTGGTACTGATGGATGTGTCAGAGTGATGGACTGGTACTGATGGATGTGTCAGAGTGATGGACTGTGGTACTGATGGATGTATCAGAGTGATGGACTGTGGTACTGATGGATGTGTCAGAGTGATGGACTGGTACTGATGGATGTGTCAGAGTGATGGACTGTGGTACTGATGGATGTATCAGAGTGATGGACTGGTACTGATGGATGTGTCAGAGTGATGGACTGGTACTGATGGATGTATCAGAGTGATGGACTGGTACTGATGGATGTATCAGAGTGATGGACTGGTACTGATGGATGTATCAGAGTGATGGACTGTGGTACTGATGGATGTGTCAGAGTGATGGACTTCGGTACTGATGGATGTGTCAGAGTGATGGACTGTGGTACTGATGGATGTGTCAGAGTGATGGACTGTGGTACTGATGGATGTATCAGAGTGATGGACTGGTACTGATGGATGTTTCAGAGTGATGGACTGGTACTGATGGATGTGTCAGAGTGATGGACTGTGGTACTGATGGATGTGTCAGAGTGATGGACTGGTACTGATGGATGTATCAGAGTGATGGACTGGTACTGATGGATGTATCAGAGTGATGGACTGTGGTACTGATGGATGTGTCAGAGTGATGGACTGGTACTGATGGATGTGTCAGAGTGATGGACTGTGGTACTGATGAATGTGTCAGAGTGATGGACTGTGGTACTGATGGATGTGTCAGAGTGATGGACTGGTACTGATGGATGTATCAGAGTGATGGACTGTGGTACTGATGGATGTGTCAGAGTGATGGACTGGTACTGATGGATGTGTCAGAGTGATGGACTGTGGTACTGATGGATGTGTCAGAGTGATGGACTGGTACTGATGGATGTGTCAGAGTGATGGACTGGTACTGATGGATGTGTCAGAGTGATGGACTGTGGTACTGATGGATGTGTCAGAGTGATGGACTGGTACTGATGGATGTATCAGAGTGATGGACTGGTACTGATGGATGTGTCAGTGTGATGGACTGGTACTGATGGATGTGTCAGAGTGATGGACTGGTACTGATGGATGTGTCAGAGTGATGGACTGTGGTACTGATGGATGAGTCAGAGTGATGGACTGTGGTACTGATGGATGTATCAGAGTGATGGACTGTGGTACTGATGGATGTGTCAGAGTGATGGACTGGTACTGATGGATGTGTCAGAGTGATGGACTGTGGTACTGATGGATGTGTCAGAGTGATGGACTGTGGTACTGATGGATGTGTCAGAGTGATGGACTGTGTTACTGATGGATGTGTCAGAGTGATGGACTGGTACTGATGGGTGTATCAGAGTGATGGACTGGTACTGATGGATGTGTCAGAGTGATGGACTGTGGTACTGATGGATGTTTCAGAGTGATGGACTGTGGTACTGATGGATGTGTCAGAGTGATGGACTGTGTTACTGATGGATGTGTCAGAGTGATGGACTGGTACTGATGGGTGTATCAGAGTGATGGACTGGTACTGATGGATGTGTCAGAGTGATGGACTGGTACTGATGGATGTGTCAGAGTGATGGACTGGTACTGATGGATGTATCAGAGTGATGGACTGGTACTGATGGACTGGTACTGTGGATGTATCAGAGTGATGGACTGGTACTGATGGATGTATCAGAGTGATGGACTGGTACTGATGGATGTGTCAGAGTGATGGACTGTGGTACTGATGGATGTGTCAGAGTGATGGGCTGTGGTACTGATGGATGTATCAGAGTGATGGACTGGTACTGATGGATGTATCAGAGTGATGGACTGGTACTGATGGATGTGTCAGAGTGATGGACTGTGGTACTGATGGATGTATCAGAGTGATGGACTGTGGTACTGATGGATGTGTCAGAGTGATGGACTGGTACTGATGGATGTATCAGAGTGATGGACTGCGGTACTGATGGATGTGTCAGAGTGATGGACTGGTACTGATGGATGTGTCAGAGTGATGGACTGGTACTGATGGATGTATCAGAGTGATGGACTGTGGTACTGATGGATGTATCAGAGTGATGGACTGGTACTGATGGATGTGTCAGAGTGATGGACTGGTACTGATGGATGTATCAGAGTGATGGACTGGTACTGATGGATGTATCAGAGTGATGGACTGGTACTGATGGATGTGTCAGAGTGATGGACTGTGGTACTGATGGATGTGTCAGAGTGATGGACTGGTACTGATGGATGTGTCAGAGTGATGGACTGTGGTACTGATGGATGTATCAGAGTGATGGACTGTGGTACTGATGGATGTATCAGAGTGATGGACTGTGGTACTGATGGATGTGTCAGAGTGATGGACTGTCGTACTGATGGATGTATCAGAGTGATGGACTGGTACTGATGGATGTGTCAGAGTGATGGACTGGTACTGATGGATGTATCAGAGTGATGGACTGGTACTGATGGATGTATCAGAGTGATGGACTGGTACTGATGGATGTATCAGAGTGATGGACTGTGGTACTGATGGATGTGTCAGAGTGATGGACTTCGGTACTGATGGATGTGTCAGAGTGATGGACTGTGGTACTGATGGATGTGTCAGAGTGATGGACTGTGGTACTGATGGATGTATCAGAGTGATGGACTGGTACTGATGGATGTTTCAGAGTGATGGACTGGTACTGATGGATGTGTCAGAGTGATGGACTGTGGTACTGATGGATGTGTCAGAGTGATGGACTGGTACTGATGGATGTATCAGAGTGATGGACTGGTACTGATGGATGTATCAGAGTGATGGACTGTGGTACTGATGGATGTGTCAGAGTGATGGACTGGTACTGATGGATGTGTCAGAGTGATGGACTGTGGTACTGATGGATGTGTCAGAGTGATGGACTGTGGTACTGATGGATGTGTCAGAGTGATGGACTGGTACTGATGGATGTATCAGAGTGATGGACTGTGGTACTGATGGATGTGTCAGAGTGATGGACTGGTACTGATGGATGTGTCAGAGTGATGGACTGTGGTACTGATGGATGTGTCAGAGTGATGGACTGGTACTGATGGATGTGTCAGAGTGATGGACTGGTACTGATGGATGTGTCAGAGTGATGGACTGTGGTACTGATGGATGTGTCAGAGTGATGGACTGGTACTGATGGATGTATCAGAGTGATGGACTGGTACTGATGGATGTGTCAGTGTGATGGACTGGTACTGATGGATGTGTCAGAGTGATGGACTGGTACTGATGGATGTGTCAGAGTGATGGACTGTGGTACTGATGGATGAGTCAGAGTGATGGACTGTGGTACTGATGGATGTATCAGAGTGATGGACTGTGGTACTGATGGATGTGTCAGAGTGATGGACTGTGGTACTGATGGATGTGTCAGAGTGATGGACTGTGTTACTGATGGATGTGTCAGAGTGATGGACTGGTACTGATGGGTGTATCAGAGTGATGGACTGGTACTGATGGATGTGTCAGAGTGATGGACTGTGGTACTGATGGATGTGTCAGAGTGATGGGCTGTGGTACTGATGGATGTATCAGAGTGATGGACTGGTACTGATGGATGTATCAGAGTGATGGACTGCGGTACTGATGGATGTGTCAGAGTGATGGACTGGTACTGATGGATGTGTCAGAGTGATGGACTGGTACTGATGGATGTATCAGAGTGATGGACTGTGGTACTGATGGATGTATCAGAGTGATGGACTGGTACTGATGGATGTGTCAGAGTGATGGACTGGTACTGATGGATGTATCAGAGTGATGGACTGGTACTGATGGATGTATCAGAGTGATGGACTGGTACTGATGGATGTGTCAGAGTGATGGACTGTGGTACTGATGGATGTGTCAGAGTGATGGACTGGTACTGATGGATGTGTCAGAGTGATGGACTGTGGTACTGATGGATGTATCAGAGTGATGGACTGTGGTACTGATGGATGTATCAGAGTGATGGACTGTGGTACTGATGGATGTGTCAGAGTGATGGACTGGTACTGATGGATATGTCAGAGTGATGGACTGTGGTACTGATGGATGTATCAGAGTGATGGACTGTGGTACTAATGGATGTGTCAGAGTGATGGACTGGTACTGATGGATGTGTCAGAGTGATGGACTGTGGTACTGATGGATGTATCAGAGTGATGGACTGGTACTGATGGATGTGTCAGAGTGATGGACTGGTACTGATGGATGTGTCAGAGTGATGGACTGGTACTGATGGATGTATCAGAGTGATGGACTGTGGTACTGATGGATGTATCAGAGTGATGGACTGGTACTGATGGGTGTGTCAGAGTGATGGACTGGTACTGATGGATGTATCAGAGTGATGGACTGGTACTGATGGATGTATCAGAGTGATCGACTGGTACTGATGGATGTGTCAGAGTGATGGACTGTGGTACTGATGGATGTGTCAGAGTGATGGACTGGTACTGATGGATGTGTCAGAGTGATGGACTGTGGTACTGATGGATGTATCAGAGTGATGGACTGTGGTACTGATGGATGTGTCAGAGTGATGGACTGGTACTGATGGATGTGTCAGAGTGATGGACTGTGGTACTGATGGATGTATCAGAGTGATGGACTGTGGTACTGATGGATGTGTCAGAGTGATGGACTGGTACTGATGGATGTGTCAGAGTGATGGACTGTGGTACTGATGGATGTATCAGAGTGATGGACTGGTACTGATGGATGTGTCAGAGTGATGGACTGGTACTGATGGATGTATCAGAGTGATGGACTGGTACTGATGGATGTATCAGAGTGATGGAACTGGTACTGATGGATGTATCAGAGTGATGGACTGTGGTACTGATGGATGTGTCAGAGTGATGGACTTCGGTACTGATGGATGTGTCAGAGTGATGGACTGTGGTACTGATGGATGTGTCAGAGTGATGGACTGTGGTACTGATGGATGTATCAGAGTGATGGACTGGTACTGATGGATGTGTCAGAGTGATGGACTGGTACTGATGGATGTGTCAGAGTGATGGACTGTGGTACTGATGGATGTGTCAGAGTGATGGACTGGTACTGATGGGTGTATCAGAGTGATGGACTGGTACTGATGGATGTATCAGAGTGATGGACTGTGGTACTGATGGATGTGTCAGAGTGATGGACTGGTACTGATGGATGTGTCAGAGTGATGGACTGTGGTACTGATGGATGTGTCAGAGTGATGGACTGTGGTACTGATGGATGTGTCAGAGTGATGGACTGGTACTGATGGATGTATCAGAGTGATGGACTGTGGTACTGATGGATGTGTCAGAGTGATGGACTGGTACTGATGGATGTGTCAGAGTGATGGACTGTGGTACTGATGGATGTGTCAGAGTGATGGACTGGTACTGATGGATGTGTCAGAGTGATGGACTGGTACTGATGGATGTGTCAGAGTGATGGACTGTGGTACTGATGGATGTGTCAGAGTGATGGACTGGTACTGATGGATGTATCAGAGTGATGGACTGGTACTGATGGATGTGTCAGAGTGATGGACTGGTACTGATGGATGTGTCAGAGTGATGGACTGGTACTGATGGATGTGTCAGAGTGATGGACTGGTACTGATGGATGTGTCAGAGTGATGGACTGTGGTACTGATGGATGAGTCAGAGTGATGGACTGTGGTACTGATGGATGTATCAGAGTGATGGACTGTGGTACTGATGGATGTGTCAGAGTGATGGACTGGTACTGATGGATGTGTCAGAGTGATGGACAGTGGTACTGATGGATGTGTCAGAGTGATGGACTGTGGTACTGATGGATGTGTCAGAGTGATGGACTGTGTTACTGATGGATGTGTCAGAGTGATGGACTGGTACTGATGGGTGTATCAGAGTGATGGACTGGTACTGATGGATGTGTCAGAGTGATGGACTAGTACTGATGGATGTATCAGAGTGATGGACTGTGGTACTGATGGATGTGTCAGAGTGATGGACTTCGGTACTGATGGATGTGTCAGAGTGATGGACTGTGGTACTGATGGATGTGTCAGAGTGATGGACTGTGGTACTGATGGATGTATCAGAGTGATGGACTGGTACTGATGGATGTGTCAGAGTGATGGACTGGTACTGATGGATGTGTCAGAGTGATGGACTGTGGTACTGATGGATGAGTCAGAGTGATGGACTGTGGTACTGATGGATGTATCAGAGTGATGGACTGTGGTACTGATGGATGTGTCAGAGTGATGGACTGGTACTGATGGATGTGTCAGAGTGATGGACAGTGGTACTGATGGATGTGTCAGAGTGATGGACTGTGGTACTGATGGATGTGTCAGAGTGATGGACTGGTACTGATGGATGTATCAGAGTGATGGACTGTGGTACTGATGGATGTGTCAGAGTGATGGACTGGTACTGATGGATGTGTCAGAGTGATGGACTGTGGTACTGATGGATGTGTCAGAGTGATGGACTGTGGTACTGATGGATGTGTCAGAGTGATGGACTGGTACTGATGGATGTATCAGAGTGATGGACTGTGGTACTGATGGATGTGTCAGAGTGATGGACTGGTACTGATGGATGTGTCAGAGTGATGGACTGTGGTACTGATGGATGTGTCAGAGTGATGGACTGGTACTGATGGATGTGTCAGAGTGATGGACTGGTACTGATGGATGTGTCAGAGTGATGGACTGTGGTACTGATGGATGTGTCAGAGTGATGGACTGGTACTGATGGATGTATCAGAGTGATGGACTGGTACTGATGGATGTGTCAGAGTGATGGACTGGTACTGATGGATGTGTCAGAGTGATGGACTGGTACTGATGGATGTGTCAGAGTGATGGACTGGTACTGATGGATGTGTCAGAGTGATGGACTGTGGTACTGATGGATGAGTCAGAGTGATGGACTGTGGTACTGATGGATGTATCAGAGTGATGGACTGTGGTACTGATGGATGTGTCAGAGTGATGGACTGGTACTGATGGATGTGTCAGAGTGATGGACAGTGGTACTGATGGATGTGTCAGAGTGATGGACTGTGGTACTGATGGATGTGTCAGAGTGATGGACTGTGTTACTGATGGATGTGTCAGAGTGATGGACTGGTACTGATGGGTGTATCAGAGTGATGGACTGGTACTGATGGATGTGTCAGAGTGATGGACTGGTACTGATGGATGTATCAGAGTGATGGACTGGTACTGATGGATGTATCAGAGTGATGGACTGGTACTGATGGACTGGTACTGATGGATGTATCAGAGTGATGGACTGGTACTGATGGATGTATCAGAGTGATGGACTGGTACTGATGGATGTGTCAGAGTGATGGACTGTGGTACTGATGGATGTGTCAGAGTGATGGGCTGTGGTACTGATGGATGTATCAGAGTGATGGACTGGTACTGATGGATGTATCAGAGTGATGGACTGGTACTGATGGATGTGTCAGAGTGATGGACTGTGGTACTGATGGATGTATCAGAGTGATGGACTGTGGTACTGATGGATGTGTCCGAGTGATGGACTGGTACTGATGGATGTATCAGAGTGATGGACTGCGGTACTGATGGATGTGTCAGAGTGATGGACTGGTACTGATGGATGTGTCAGAGTGATGGACAGGTACTGATGGATGTATCAGAGTGATGGACTGGTACTGATGGATGTATCAGAGTGATGGACTGGTACTGATGGATATGTCAGAGTGATGGACTGTGGTACTGATGGATGTGTCAGAGTGATGGACTGGTACTGATGGATGTGTCAGAGTGATGGACTGTGGTACTGATGGATGTATCAGAGTGATGGACTGTGGTACTGATGGATGTGTCAGAGTGATGGACTGGTACTGATGGATGTGTCAGAGTGATGGACTGTGGTACTGATGGATGTATCAGAGTGATGGACTGTGGTACTGATGGATGTGTCAGAGTGATGGACTGGTACTGATGGATGTGTCAGAGTGATGGACTGTGGTACTGATGGATGTATCAGAGTGATGGACTGGTACTGATGGATGTGTCAGAGTGATGGACTGGTACTGATGGATGTATCAGAGTGATGGACTAGTACTGATGGATGTATCAGAGTGATGGACTGTGGTACTGATGGATGTGTCAGAGTGATGGACTTCGGTACTGATGGATGTGTCAGAGTGATGGACTGTGGTACTGATGGATGTGTCAGAGTGATGGACTGTGGTACTGATGGATGTATCAGAGTGATGGACTGGTACTGATGGATGTGTCAGAGTGATGGACTGGTACTGATGGATGTGTCAGAGTGATGGACTGTGGTACTGATGGATGTGTCAGAGTGATGGACTGGTACTGATGGATGTATCAGAGTGATGGACTGGTACTGATGGATGTATCAGAGTGATGGACTGTGGTACTGATGGATGTGTCAGAGTGATGGACTGGTACTGATGGATGTGTCAGAGTGATGGACTGTGGTACTGATGGATGTGTCAGAGTGATGGACTGTGGTACTGATGGATGTATCAGAGTGATGGACTGGTACTGATGGATGTGTCAGAGTGATGGACTGTGGTACTGATGGATGTGTCAGAGTGATGGACTATGGTACTGATGGATGTGTCAGAGTGATGGACTGTGTTACTGATGGATGTGTCAGAGTGATGGACTGGTACTGATGGGTGTATCAGAGTGATGGCCTGGTACTGATGGATGTGTCAGAGTGATGGACTGGTACTGATGGATGTGTCAGAGTGATGGACTGGTACTGATGGATGTATCAGAGTGATGGACTGGTACTGATGGACTGGTACTGATGGATGTATCAGAGTGATGGACTGGTACTGATGGATGTATCAGAGTGATGGACTGGTACTGATGGATGTGTCAGAGTGATGGACTGGTACTGATGGATGTGTCAGAGTGATGGGCTGTGGTACTGATGGATGTATCAGAGTGATGGACTGGTACTGATGGATGTATCAGAGTGATGGACTGGTACTGATGGATGTGTCAGAGTGATGGACTGTGGTACTGATGGATGTATCAGAGTGATGGACTGTGGTACTGATGGATGTGTCAGAGTGATGGACTGGTACTGATGGATGTATCAGAGTGATGGACTGCGGTACTGATGGATGTGTCAGAGTGATGGACTGGTACTGATGGATGTATCAGAGTGATGTACTGCGGTACTGATGGATGTATCAGAGTGAAGGACTGGTACTGATGGATGTGTCAGAGTGATGGACTGGTACTGATGGATGTATCAGAGTGATGGACTGTGGTACTGATGGATGTATCAGAGTGATGGACTGGTACTGATGGATGTGTCAGAGTGATGGACTGGTACTGATGGATGTATCAGAGTGATGGACTGGTACTGATGGATGTATCAGAGTGATGGACTGGTACTGATGGATGTGTCAGAGTGATGGACTGTGGTACTGATGGATGTGTCAGAGTGATGGACTGGTACTGATGGATGTGTCAGAGTGATGGACTTTGGTACTGATGGATGTATCAGAGTGATGGACTGTGGTACTGATGGATGTGTCAGAGTGATGGACTGGTACTGATGGATGTGTCAGAGTGATGGACTGTGGTACTGATGGATGTATCAGAGTGATGGACTGTGGTACTGATGGATGTGTCAGAGTGATGGACTGGTACTGATGGATGTGTCAGAGTGATGGACTGTGGTACTGATGGATGTATCAGAGTGATGGACTGGTACTGATGGATGTGTCAGAGTGATGGACTGGTACTGATGGATGTATCAGAGTGATGGACTGGTACTGATGGATGTATCAGAGTGATGGACTGGTACTGATGGATGTATCAGAGTGATGGACTGTGGTACTGATGGATGTGTCAGAGTGATGGACTTCGGTACTGATGGATGTGTCAGAGTGATGGACTGTGGTACTGATGGATGTGTCAGAGTGATGGACTGTGGTACTGATGGATGTATCAGAGTGATGGACTGGTACTGATGGATATGTCAGAGTGATGGACTGGTACTGATGGATGTGTCAGAGTGATGGACTGTGGTACTGATGGATGTGTCAGAGTGATGGACTGGTACTGATGGATGTATCAGAGTGATGGACTGGTACTGATGGATGTATCAGAGTGATGGACTGTGGTACTGATGGATGTGTCAGAGTGATGGACTGTGGTACTGATGGATGTGTCAGAGTGATGAACTGGTACTGATGGATGTATCAGAGTGATGGACTGGTACTGATGGATGTATCAGAGTGATGGACTGTGGTACTGATGGATGTGTCAGAGTGATGGACTGGTACTGATGGATGTGTCAGAGTGATGGACTGTGGTACTGATGGATGTGTCAGAGTGATGGACTGTGGTACTGATGGATGTATCAGAGTGATGGACTGGTACTGATGGACTGGTACTGATGGATGTATCAGAGTGATGGACTGGTACTGATGGATGTATCAGAGTGATGGACTGGTACTGATGGATGTGTCAGAGTGATGGACTGTGGTACTGATGGATGTGTCAGAGTGATGGACTGGTACTGATGGATGTGTCAGAGTGATGGACTGTGGTACTGATGGATGTGTCAGAGTGATGGACTGGTACTGATGGATGTATCAGAGTGATGGACTGGTACTGATGGATGTATCAGAGTGATGGACTGGTACTGATGGATGTATCAGAGTGATGGACTGGTACTGATGGATGTGTCAGAGTGATGGACTGGTACTGATGGATGTATCAGAGTGATGGACTGTGGTACTGATGGATGTGTCAGAGTGATGGACTGTGGTACTGATGGATGTGTCAGAGTGATGGACTGTGGTACTGATGGATGTGTCAGAGTGATGGACTGGTACTGATGGATGTATCAGAGTGATGGAATGTGGTACTGATGGATGTGTCAGAGTGATGGACTGGTACTGATGGATGTGTCAGAGTGATGGACTGTGGTACTGATGGATGTGTCAGAGTGATGGACTGTGGTACTGATGGATGTATCAGAGTGATGGACTGGTACTGATGGATGTATCAGAGTGATGGACTGTGGTACTGATGGATGTGTCAGAGTGATGGACTGTGGTACTGATGGATGTGTCAGAGTGATGGACTATGTTACTGATGGATGTGTCAGAGTGATGGACTGGTACTGATGGGTGTATCAGAGTGATGGACTGGTACTGATGGATGTGTCAGAGTGATGGACTGGTACTGATGGATGTGTCAGAGTGATGGACTGGTACTGATGGATGTATCAGAGTGATGGACTGGTACTGATGGACTGGTACTGATGGATGTATCAGAGTGATGGACTGGTACTGATGGATGTATCAGAGTGATGGACTGGTACTGATGGATGTGTCAGAGTGATGGACTGTGGTACTGATGGATGTGTCAGAGTGATGGGCTGTGGTACTGATGGATGTATCAGAGTGATGGACTGATACTGATGGATGTATCAGAGTGATGGACTGGTACTGATGGATGTGTCAGAGTGATGGACTGTGGTACTGATGGATGTATCAGAGTGATGGACTGTGGTACTGATGGATGTGTCAGAGTGATGGACTGGTACTGATGGATGTATCAGAGTGATGGACTGTGGTACTGATGGATGTATCAGAGTGATGGACTGGTACTGATGGATGTGTCAGAGTGATGGACTGGTACTGATGGATGTATCAGAGTGATGGATTGGTACTGATGGATGTATCAGAGTGATGGACTGGTACTGATGGATGTATCAGAGTGATGGACTGTGGTACTGATGGATGTGTCAGAGTGATGGACTGCGGTACTGATGGATGTGTCAGAGTGATGGACTGGTACTGATGGACTGGTACTGATGGATGTGTCAGAGTGATGGACTGTGGTACTGATGGATGTATCAGAGTGATGGACTGGTACTGATGGATGTATCAGAGTGATGGACTGGTACTGATGAATGTGTCAGAGTGATGGACTGGTACTGATGGACTGGTACTGATGGATGTGTCAGAGTGATGGACTGTGGTACTGATGGATGTGTCAGAGTGATGGACTGGTACTGATGGACTGGTACTGATGGATGTATCAGAGTGATGGACTGGTACTGATGGATGTATCAGAGTGATGGACTGTGGTACTGATGTTAATTTCTCTACCATAAGCTGCCTCCAATGTCATTTTAGAGAATGTGGCAGTACGACCAACCGGCCTCACAACCGCAGACCACGTGTAACCACGCCAGCCCAGAACCTTCACATCCGGCTTCATCACCTGCGGGATCGTCTGAGACCAGCCACCCAGACAGCTGATGAAACTGTGGGTTTGCACAACCGAATAATTTATTCACAAACTGTCGGAAACCAACTCAGGGAAGCTCATCTGCGTGCTCGTCATCCTCACCAGGGTCTTGACCTGACTGAAGTCTGGTGTCGTAGCCGGCTTCAGTGGGCAAATGCTCGCCTTCAATGGCCACTGGCACACTGGAGAAGTGTGCTCTTCACGGATGAATCCCGGTTTCAACTGTACTGGGCGAACGGTTTGCTGATGTCAGCGTTGTGAACAGAGTGCCCCGTGGTGGCGGTGGGGTTATGGTACGGGCAGACATAAGCTACGGACAACGAACACAATTGCATTTTATCGATGGCAATTTGAATGCAGCGATACCGTGACGAGGTCCTGAGGCCCATTGTCGTGCCATTCATCCACAGCCATCACCTCATGTTTCAGCATAATGCATGGCCCCATGTCGCAAGGATCTGGACACAATTCCTGGAAGCTGAACATGTCCCAGTTTATCCATGGCCTGCATACTCACCAGACATGTCACCCATTGAGCATGTTTGGGATGCTCTGGATTGACGTGTACCACAGAGTGTTCCAGGTCCCGCCAATATCCAGCAACTTCGCACAGCTATTGAAGAGGAGTGGGATAACATTCCACAATCAACAGCCTGGTCAACTCTAGGCACACTTAACCAGCATGGCTACCACAGCATTCTGCAGCGATACGCTATTCCCACTAAGCCCAAACCAGATGGGATAACCTGGGGCGGCGCACAATTGGCCCAGCGTCGTCCAGGGTAGGGGAGGGAATGGCCGGCAGGGATGTAGCTCAGTTGGTAGAGCATGGCGTTTGCAACGCCAGGGTTGTGGGTTCGATTCCCACAAGGGGGACAGTATGAAAAAATAAAATAAAATAAAAAATAATGTATGCACTCACTAACTGTAAGTCGCACTGGAGAAGAGCGTATGCTAAATGACTAAAATGTAAATGTAAAATAACATTTGTTTTTCAACAGGACAATGACCCAACACACCTCCAGGCTGTGTAAGGGCTATTTTACCAAGAAGGAGAGTGATGGAGTGCTGCATCAGATGACCTGGCCTCCACAATCCCCCGACCTCAATCCAATTGAGATGGTTTGGGATGAGTCGGACGGCAGAGTGAAGGAAAAGCAGCCAACATGTGCTCAGCATATGTGGGAACTCCTTCAAGACTGTTGTAAAAACATTCCAGGTGAAGCTGGTTGAGAGAATGCCAAGAGTGTGCAAAGCTGTCAAGGCAAAGGGTGGCTAATTAAAGAATCTGAAATATAAAATATATTTTGATTTGTTTAACACTAAATGATTCCATATGTGTTATTTCATAGTTTTGATGTCTTCACTATTATTCTACAATGTAAAAATAAAGAAAAACCCTTGAATGAGTAGGTGTGTCCAAACTTTTGACTGGTACTGTATATATATGATACACTCGTTGGCCAGTTTATTAAGTACACTCATCTGGTACCGGGTCGGACCCCCCTTTGCCTCCAGAACAGCCTGAATTCTTTGGGGCATGGATTCTACAAGTCGTAAACGTTCCATAGGGATGTTGTTCCATGCTGACGCGATGCTGCTTACACCACCGCCACCAGCCTGTACTGTTGAGACCAGGCAGGATGGGTCCTTCGACTTATGCTGGTAACGCCAAATCCTGACTCTGCCATCAGCATGATGCAACAGGAACCGGGATTCGTCGGACCACGTGATGTTTTTCCACTCCTCAATTGTCCAGTGTTGATGATCACGTGCCCACTGGAGCCGTGGCAACACTGTCTGGCCATCCAGAATCACAACAGGCTGACTTCTGCCCCTTGGAAGCGTGCACATCGATTAAAACTGGGACTAATCGCCCCCTAGTGGTGAGATGACAGAAATGCCATAGAAGCCTTAGAATGGTTACGAAAAATACAAACATTTATTTTGAATGTTTTCTTGAACGTGTTTTATACACTTTTATCCAAAGCGACTTACAGTCATGCGTGCATACATTTTTGTGTATGGGTGGTCCCGGGGATCGAACCCACTACCTTGGCGTTCTGTGGTCCTCTGTAGCTCAACTGGAAGAGCAGGGCGCTTGTAACGCCAAGGTAGTGGGTTCGATCCCCGGGACCACCCATACACAAAAATGTATGCACGCATGACTGTAAGTCGCTTTGGATAAAAGCGTCTGCTAAATGGCATATTATTATTATTATTATTATACCATAAATGTATTTATTCCAATTTTTTCCCCAAGTACTTTCAAGGTCCAGGACTAAAACCGACCTGAGGGAAATGATCACCACACGTAACACTTCTGATTTAAAAGTAAACATTCTAATCACACATTGAAATAAAAATGAGTGCGAAGGCCTATTAGGAGGCAACAGCATGAAGCTTTTGAGAGAGAAAGCATTTGAACACTGTGATGAGGATAGCCTAGTGGGAGGGGAGTGGATACTCTCACAGAAACACCTGGAACGATCACAGGAATATTGGGCATGAGGAATGATGGGTGAGGAATTCTCGCAATAACATTAAGAACTGAGTCAAAGACGAAAGTCCTTAACTCGAGGCACTAGCATTGGAACGAAGGAACTAAAAGTTAGCTGTCTTTGAATCATACTGTCAGTGTCCATAGAGAGGCTGTGTATAGGGTGCCATTCTCTGGTCTAAAGTAGTGCACTATATAGGGAATAGGGTGCCATTCTCCGGTCTAAAGTAGTGCACTATATAGGGAATAGGGTTCCATTCTCTGGTCTAAAGTAGTGCACTATATAGGGAATAGGGTTCCATTCTCTGGTCTAAAGTAGTGCACTATATAGGGAATAGGGTGCCATTCTCTGGTCTAAAGTAGTGCACTATATAGGGAATAGGGTGCTATTCTCTGGTCTAAAGTAGTGCACTATATAGGGAATAGGGTGCTATTCTCTGGTCTAAAGTAGTGCACTATATAGGGAATAGGGTGCCATTCTCTGGTCTAAAGTAGTGCACTATATAGGGAATAGGGTGCCATTCTCTGGTCTAAAGTAGTGCACTATATAGGGAATAGGGTGCCATTCTCTGGTCTAAAGTAGTGCACTATATAGGGAATAGGGTACCATTCTCTGGTCTGAAGTAGTGCACTATATAGGGAATAGGGTGCCATTCTCTGGTCTAAAGTAGTGCACTATATAGGGAATAGGGTGCCATTCTCTGGTCTAAAGTAGTGCACTATATAGGGAATAGGGTGCCATTCTCTGGTCTAAAGTAGTGCACTATATAGGGAATAGGGTACCATTCTCTGGTCTAAAGTAGTGCACTATATAGGGAATAGGGTGCCATTCTCTGGTCTAAAGTAGTGCACTATATAGGGAATAGGGTGCCATTCTCTGGTCTAAAGTAGTGCACTATATAGGGAATAGGGTGCAATTTGGGACACAGCCTCAGTCTCAGTGTTAAAGCTGCAGTAGATTCCCCAGTAATCGCTGGTGTAGCGACCACAGTCCAGCTTCTCTAACCCCACCAGGGCCATGTGGTCTGGGGCCATCCGGGACCCGGGGCCCTCCCTGGCTGGCTGGAGGTAGCCGCAGTCACACCGATACCTGCTGACATACGGTCCACTCTCGTTGCTGTTGTACCTGCTTCCCAAGCTGCTCCACACACACCACTGGGCAGGCCTCCAACCTTTGTCACCTGTGAAAGAAGTAATGTTAAATGAAATGTTAGAGGGTTTCCAGATTCCTATTTTGAGATATTGATTAGCTTGTCAAGTTTTCAAGATAAACAGTGCATTCGGAAAGTATTCAGACTTTTTCAACATTTTGTTACGCCTTATTCTAAAATGGATGATTTTTTTTTTCTCCCTCATTAATCTACACACAATATCCATAATGACATAAGAGGATAAGAGCGTCTGCTAAATGACTAAAATGTAAAATGTGTACATGAGTATTCAGACCCTTTACTCAGTACTTTGTTGAAGCACCTTTGGCAGCGATTACAGCATTGAGTCTTTTTGGGTATGACGCTACAAGCTTGGCACACCTGTATTTGGGGAGTTTCTCCCATTCTTCTCTGCAGATCGTCTTAAGCTCTGTCAGGTTGGATGAGGAGCGTCGCTGCACAGCTATTTTCAGGTCTCTCCAAAGATGTTTGATCGGGTTCAAGTCCGGGCTCTGGCTGGGCCACTCAAGGACATTCAGAGACTTGTCCCGAAACCACTCCTGCGTTGTCTTGGCTGTGTGCTTAGGGTCGTTGTCCTGTTGGAAGGTGAACCTTCGCTCCAGTCTATGGTCCTGAGAACTCTGGAGCAGGTTTTCATCAAGGATCAAGGATCTCTCTGTACTTTGCTCCGTTCATCTTTCCCTCCATCCTGACTAGTCTCCCAGTCCCTGCCGCTGAAAAACATCCCCACAGCATGATGCTGCCACCACCATGCTTCACCGTAGGGATGGTGTCAGGTTTCCTCCAGGCGTGACGCTTGGCATTCAGGCCAAAGAGTTACATCTCCAATGGGCGGTTATGTGCCTTTTACTGAGGAGTGGCTTCTGTCTGGCATCTCTACCATAAAGGCCTGATTGGTGGAGAGCTGCAAAGATGGTTGTCCTTCTGGAAGGTTCTCCCATCTCCACATAGGAACTCTGGAGCTCTGTCAGTGACCATCAGGTTTTTTTGGAACCCTTCCCCAGATCTGTGCCTTGACACAATCCTGTCTCTGAGCTCTATGGACAATTCTTTCAACCTCTTGGCTTGGTTTTTGTTCTGACATGCACTGTCAACTGTGGGACCTTATATAGACAGGTGTATGCCTTTCCAAATCATGTCCAATCAATTGAATTTACCACAGGTGGACTCCAATCAAGTTGTAGAAACATCTCAAGGATGATCAATGGAAACAGTATTCACCGGTACTCAATTGTTAGTCTCAGAGCAAATAAATAAGGTATTTCAGGTTTTAATATTTAATACATTTGCAAACATTTCTAAAAACTTGTTTTCACTTTGTCATTATGGGGTATTGTGTGTAGATTGATGAGGAAAATGTTTTATTTAATCCATTTTAGAATAAGGCTGTAACATAACAAAATATGGAAAAAGGGAAGGGGTCTGAATACTTTCCGAATGCACTGTATAACTCTCGAAATAAAAAAGTACAGCAGGTATGATGCATTTTGCATCATAAAATGCATCATACCCGTTTTGGCCCATTTGCTTCCATTTTGTGCCTAGTGTCTTGTTTTGAAAGGACCAATCGTTGAACAGGGGCCGTATGTATCAAGCGTCTGAATAGGAGTGCCTTTTAGTCAATGAATAAGACTAGACAGGACGGACCTGATCCTAGTTACCTCTACTGCTTCATACAGATCTAGAACCACAGTGATCTAGACCCCTAGACACAATAAACAGCAATGTAAAACCAAGGGGGTAGAAGCTACTCTCAGTAGTGGAAAAAGTACCCAATTGTCATACTTGAGTAGAAGTAAAGATATGTTAATAGAAAATGACTCAAGTAAAAGTGAAAGTCACCCAGTAAAATACTACTTGACTAAAAGTCTACAAGTATTTGGTTTTAAATCTACAAAAGTAAAAGAAAGTATAAATCATTTCAAATTCCTTATATTAAGCAAACCAGAAGCCACCATTTTTTATTTATTTTTTACGGATAGCCAGAGGCACACTCCAACACTCAGACATCATTTACAAACAAAGTATTTGTGTTTAGTGAGTCCGCCAGATCAGAGGCAGTAGGGATGACCAGGGATGTTCTCTTGATAAGTGTGTGAATTTGACAATTTTCCTGTCCTGCTAAGTATTCAAAATGTAACGAGTACTTTTGGGTGTCAAGGAACATGTATGGAGTAAAAAGTACATTATTTTCTTTAGGAATGTAGTAAAATTTGTCAAAAATATAAATACTAAAGTAAAGTGCAGGTACCCAAATAAACTACTCCTTATTGATTTCATTTCCTGCCAGAAGGATGCCTGTCCAGATGACTTCCTGATTGAAGTAACCGTGTTTGTCATGGCAACGATCGGCCTGCCTTCAGTGATGGAGGAGTAATTCACTGGAGGCAAGATTGTCTAGGAAAATGAATATTTAGATATAACCTGTATCTGTTACCAGCACCTTGACACATGTGTGTTACAGTCGGCTCAGTGTTCAGACAGCATTCCCACTTCCTTCCCTACAGTGAGGGAAAAAAGTATTTGATCCCCTGCTGATTTTGTAAATTTGCCCACTGACAAAGAAATGATCAGTCTATAATTTTAAATCAAATCAAATCAAATCAAATTTTATTGGTCACATGCGCCGAATACAACAGGTGCAGACATTACAGTGAAATGCTTACTTACAGCCCTTAACCAACAGTGCATTTATTTTAAACAAAAAAGTAAGAATAAAACAACAACAAAAAAGTGTTGAGAAAAAAAGAGCAGAAGTAAAAAATAAAGTGACAGTAGGGAGGCTATATATACAATAGAATAAAGTGACAGTAGGGAGGCTATATATACAGGGGGGTACCGTTGCATAGTCAATGTGCGGGGGCACCGGCTAGTTGAGGTAATATGTACATGTGGGTAGAGTTAAAGTGACTATGCATAAATACTTAACAGAGTAGCAGCAGCGTAAAAGGGATGGGGTGGGGGGGCAGTGCAAATAGTCCGGGTAGCCATGATTAGCTGTTCAGGAGTCTTATGGCTTGGGGGTAGAAGCTGTTGAGAAGTCTTTTGGACCTAGACTTGGCACTCCGGTACCGCTTGCCGTGCGGTAGCAGAGAGAACAGTCTATGACTAGGGTGACTGGAGTCTTTGACAATTTTGAGGGCCTTCCTCTGACACCGCCTGGTATAGAGGTCCTGGATGGCAGGGAGCTTTGCCCCAGTGATGTACTGGGCCGTACGCACTACCCTCTGTAGTGCCTTGCGGTCAGAGGCCAAGCAGTTGCCATACCAGGCGGTGATGCAACCAGTCAGGATGCTCTCGATGGTGCAGCTGTAGAATTTTTTGAGGATCTGAGGACCCATGCCAAATCTTTTTAGTCTCCTGAGGGGGAATAGGCTTTGTCGTGCCCTCTTCACGACTGTCTTGGTGTGTTTGGACCATGATAGTTCGTTGGTGATGTGGACACCAAGGAACTTGAAGCTCTCAACCTGTTCCACTACAGCCCCGTCGATGAGAATGGGGGCGTGCTCAGTCCTCTTTTTTTTCCTGTAGTCCACAATCATCTCCTTTGTCTTGGTCACGTTGAGGGAGAGGTTGTTGTCCTGGCACCACACGGCCAGATCTCTGACCTCCTCCCTATAGGCTGTCTCATCGTTGTCGGTGATCAGGCCTACCACTGTTGTGTCGTCGGCAAACTTAATGATGGTGTTGGAGTCGTGCCTGGCCATGCAGTCATGGGTGAACAGAGAGTACAGGAGGGGACTGAGCACGCACCCCTGAGGGGCCCCCGTGTTGAGGATCAGTGTGGCAGATGTGTTGTTACCTACCCTTACCACCTGGGGGCGGCCCGTCAGGAAGTCCAGGATCCAGTTGCAGAGGGAGGTGTTTAGTCCCAGGATCCTTAGCTTAGTGATGAGCTTTGAGGGCACTATGGTGTTGAATGCTGAGCTGTAGTCAATGAATAGCATTCTCACGTAGGTGTTCCTCTTGTCCAGGTGGGAAAGGGCAGTGTGGAGTGCGATAGAGATTGCATCATCTGTGGATCTGTTGGGGCGGTATGCAAATTGGAGTGGGTCTAGGGTTTCTGGGATTATGCTGTTGATGTGAGCCATGACCAGTCTTTCAAAGCACTTCATGGCTACAGACGTCAGTGCCACGGGTCGGTAGTCATTTAGGCAGGTTATCTTAGAGTTCTTGGGCACGGGGACTATGGTGGTCTGCTTGAAACATGTTGGTATTACAGACTCAGTCAGGGACATGTTGAAAATGTCAGTGAAGACACTTGCCAGTTGGTCAGCACATGCTCGGAGTACACGTCCTGGTAATCCGTCTGGCCCTGCGGCCTTGTGAATGTTGACCTGCTTAAAAGTCTTACTCACATCGGCTACGGAGAGCGTGATCATATAGTCGTCCGGAACAGCTGGTGCTCTCATGCATGCTTCAGTGTTGCTTGCCTCGAAGCGAGCATAGAAGTGGTTTAGCTCGTCTGGTAGGCTTGTGTCACTGGGCAGCTCGCGGCTGTGCTTCCCTTTGTAGTCTGTAATAGTTTTCAAGCCCTGCCACATCCGACGAGCGTCAGAGCCAGTGTAGTATGATTCAATCTTAGACCTGTATTGACTCTTTGCCTGTTTGATGGTTCGTCGGAGGTCATAGCGGGATTTCTTATAAGCGTCCGGGTTAGAGTCCCGTTCCTTGAAAGCGGCAGCTCTACCCTTTAGCTCAGTGCGGATGTTTCCTGTAATCCATGGCTTCTGGTTGGGGTATGTACGTACGGTCACTGTGGGGACGACATCATCGATGCACTTATTGATGAAGCCAGTGACTGATGTGGTGTACTCCTCAATGCTGTCTGAAGAATCCCTGAACATGTTCCAGTCTGTGCTAGCAAAACAGTCCTGTAGCTTAGCATCTGCGTCATCTGACCACTTTTTTATTAGCCGAGTCACTGGTGCTTCCTGCTTCAGTTTTTGCTTATAAGCAGGAATCAGGAGGATAGAGTTATGGTCAGATTTGCCAAATGGAGGGCGAGGGAGAGCTTTGTATGCGTCTCTGTGTGTGGAGTAAAGGTGGTCTAGAGTTTTTTCCCCTCTGGTTGCACATTTAACATGCTGGTAGAAATGAGGTAGAACGGATTTAAGTTTCCCTGCATTAAAGTCCCCTGCTACTAGGAGCGCTGCATCTGGATGAGCGTTTTCCTGTTGATTAATGGCCTTGTACAACTCATTCAGTGCAATCTTAATGCCAGCATTGGTTTGTGGTGGTAAATAGACAGCTATGAAAAGTATAGATGAAAACTCTCTTGGTAAATAGTGTGGTCTACAGCTTATCATAAGATACTCTACCTCAGGCGAGCAAAACCTTGAGACTTCCTTAGTATTTGATTTTGTGCACCAGCTGTTGTTTACAAAAATACAGAGACCGCCACCCCTCGTCTTACCCGAGTCTGCCGTTCTGTCCTGCCGATGTAGCGTATAGCCTGCTAGCTGAATGTTGTCATTGTTGTCATTCAGCCACGACTCCGTGAAACATAAGATATTACAGTTTTTAATGTCCCGTTGGTAGGATAACCGTAATCTTAAATCGTCCATTTTATTATCCAAAGCTTGAACGTTGGCTAATAGGATTGATGGGAGAGGCAGTTTACTCGTTCGCCGTCGGATCTTTACAAGGCACCCGACCTACGTCCACGGTATCTCCTTCTCTTCCTCACGCGAATGACGGGGATCTGGGCCTTGTCTGGAGTCTGTAGAATATCCTTCGCGAACGCCTCGTTGAAGAAAAAGTGTTCGTCCAACGCGAGGTGAGTAATCGCTGTCCTGATATCCAGAAGCTCTCTTTGGTTATAAGAGACGATGGCATAAACATTATGTACAAAATAAATTACAAATAACGCGGAAAAACACACATAATAGTACAATTGGTTAGAGGGCTGTAAAACGGCAGCCATCTTCTTCCGGCGCTGTTCAACAACCTAATGGTAGGTTTATTTGAACAGTGAGAGACAGAATAACAACAAAAAAATCCAGAAAAACACAAAAATGAGGAAAATAAGTATTTGACCCCCTGTCAATCAGAAAGATTTCTGGCTCCCAGGTGTCTTTTATACAGGTAACGAGCTGAGATTAGGAGCACACTCTTAAAGGCAGTGCTCCTAATCTCAGCTTGTTACCTGTATAAAAGACACCTGTCCACAGAAGCAATCAATCAATCAGATTCCAAACTCTCCACCATGGCCAAGACCAAAGAGCTCTCCAAGGATGTCAGGGACAAGATTGTAGACCTACACAAGGCTGGAATGGTCTACAAGACCATCGCCAAGCAGCTTGGTGAGAAGGTGACAACAGTTGGTGCGATTATTCGCAAATGGAAGAAACACAAAATAACTGTCAATCTCCCTCGGCCTGGGGCTCCATGCAAGATTTCACCTCGTGGAGTTGCAATGATCATGAGAACGGGGAGGAATCAGCCCAGAACTACACGGGAGGATCTTGTCAATGATCTCAAGGCAGCTGGGACCATAGTCACCAAGAAAACAATTGGTAACACATTACGCCGTGAAGGACTGAAATCATGCAGCGCCTGCAAGGTCCCCCTGCTCAAGAAAGCACATATACAGGGCCGTCTGAAGTTTGCCAATGAACATCTGAATGATTCAGAGGAGAACTGGGTGAAAGTGTTGTGGTCAGATGAGACCAAAATCAAGCTCTTTGGCATCAACTCAACTCGCCGTGTTTGAAGGAGGAGGAATGCTGCCTATGACCCTAAGAACACCATCCCCACCGTCAAACATGGAGGTGGAAACATTATGCTTGGGGGTGTTTTTCTGCAAAGGGGACAGGACAACTTCACCGCATCAAAGGGACGATGGGAGGGGCCATGTACCGTCAAATCTTGGGTGAAAACCTCCTTCCCTCAGCCAGGGCATTGAAAATGGGTCGTGGATGGGTATTCCAGCATGACAATGACCCAAAACACACGGCCAAGGCAACAAAGGAGTGGCTCAAGAAGAAGCACATTAAGGTCCTGGAGTGGCCTAGCCAGTCTCCAGACCTTAATCCCATAGAAAATCTGTCGAGGGAGCTGAAGGTTCGAGTTGTCAAACGTCAGCCTCGAAACCTTAATGACTTGGTGAAGATCTGCAAAGAGGAGTGGAACAAAATCCCTCCTTAGATGTGTGCAAACCTGGTGGCCAACTACAAGAAACGTCTGACCTCTCTGATTGCCAACAAGGGTTTTGCCACCAAGTACTAAGTCATGTTTTGCAGAGGGGTCAAATAGTTATTTCCCTCATTAAAATGCAAATGAATTTATAACATTTTTGACATGCGTTTTCTGGATTTTTTTGTTGTTATTCTGTCTCTCACTGTTCAAATAAACCTACCATTAAAATTATAGACTGATCATGTCTTTGTCAGTGGGCAAACGTACAAAATCAGCAGGGGATCAAATACTTTTTTCCCTCACTGTAAGTAGTTCTTTAAAGTATTTTTACACCACTGGCTAATCTTACACTTAACCTGGCATAGAAAATCAAAACATTTACAAAATAGACATTAATGTTGTAAATAGGCCTAGAAAATACATATTGCAATAAGTGTCAGTCCTCTTTGCTCTTGTCCAACTTCTGTCTCTTAACTTTGGGTGGGCTACTTTTCCTCTCTACCACTGCAAAAAAAACGCTCCTTGTCAGCCTCGAAAAATGAGTTGAATGCCCTCTGAACGTTAACACAACATGCATGCAGTTAGGTGAGGGATGGTTCTTGTTTGGTCAGTTGTTTTCAGACCTGTTCAGTTCATGTCCAATGCCTCCAACTTGATCATCTTTGATGGTGCATATGTTCCCATTCATTTGCCTTGATAGCTGAATCTGTTACAAGGTGATGATGGACATAACATTAGAACAGTTTTGAGGCCTGAAAATATCGGACAAACTTTGATATGGGAGTGAACTCTCAGAAATAACTTTTACCACAAACCAAACAGGCTGTGGGGTAAAACAGGCTATTGGCAACACACTGGATAGAATTTCAATAGTTTCGTACAAGGGAAAGGAGATCTAATAATAATTCGACTGATATGAGCTAGCTAGCTATACCTCCATTTCCCAGTCTTTTTCAGCAAGGCAACGTCAGCTTTGAGCCTCGTTTATTATTAAGTCGACTTGTGTCGTAGTAAATATTAAAATGTTATAGCTTGGTCTGACTAAAATCTTGTGCATGACCCATTTTAATGTTAGGAGCTTGTTTTCAATCAATGCTGTTCCTATGCAAGAACAATGGACAGAGCCAATATCTTCTCAAGGACAACACCCACGCCACAGGCCACAATCTGGTTGCTCCCCACGAGACTTTCCTTTGAAAACATACACACATTCACACACACATCTCCATGCATACGCACACTCATCCTCATGCCTCACGAGTTACGCACACACACAAACTGCACTTCTTTCTACTGGTCGGTGCCTAGGGCAGAGGACTCTGCCGTGCACAAAATGGGGCTTCTACTCTGGACAGAGCAGACCCGCCTCCTACGCCTCGGGAACCAATCAAGGGACTAGAAGAAGGACCCCTTCCTTTGTGTTACATTGTATAAAGTAATGCTGTAAACTCTGTTTTTGATCCCTTTTCAACTGTCTCCATAAGAGGCAACTGAATGGGTCCATGCATGTAGCTTGAGCAGATACCAGCTATCTCTGTTGTTTAATAAACTGCCTTTTGCTTAAACATATTCCTCTCCGTCTAGCGTCGTTGGTTCTGTACTTCCTCTCCTGTATGGTTTCACCAACACTTGGAAATATTACTAATTGTTTCTCTATTTCATAGCGATGCTTAAATCTTGTTAGATGCGACGCAAAGCCATTTTAGTTGAGTGTTGTTGCTGGATGTGTGTCACCAGTTACAGCTGTGAGAGCATCTAAATAGTCCGGCTTGACGCAAAGATCCGTTTTTAGGTTGAATATTAAATTCAAGTCAATATGCCGAAAATGAACACGAACTCCATCAATATATAAGACACTTTCATATGCGAGTAAAAAAAAAAGCATAATCATGGCCAATAAATATGAAATCAAAGCGGAACCTTGTTAAACTGTCTATGATTTCCGGAACACTTAGCTATCAGAACAGTTTCCTGTTTGGAGGAAAATCTACTTGTAAGAAGTTGACATTGAACACATTCAGCGTTAAAAACATGGTTTCTCTGTCTTTAAACTCGTTAAAAACAATCATGCGGGCGATGGTGGACACTCCGGGGTTTGATCGAGTTTTAAGTAAGGTATGTCACAGTAAAAATTGTTCTATTTTACGAGTTACTGTACAATAAACTACTGTAAGCACCGGAGCTTGATGCCCAACTCCACCCATTTACCTCCTTGACAGGCTTGTTGTGCATGTAAAAATACATTTGGAAAAAACTTACATTTTCTCTCGTTACCTAGGGTGAATCTCAATTATATTTTCTTGATTCCTCACTTCCTCCCTCGTGTCCTTTTCATTGCACATCTGAGGTTCCTCCAATGCATTTTGAGGAGGCAAGTAGAGGAGACAAGGAAATATTCAGATTTACCCCTAGTCTTGCTACTCTGATATATTACAATGCCGTCTTCTTTAATTGTTCAAGGGATAATGAATGACTGGTTGTCTGTTCCCCAGGTGGACATTGTAACAGCCAGCCCAGGGACAGTGGTGTGTGAGTTTAAAGTTGAAGAGGAGCACACCAACCGGGGGGGCACCCTTCACGGGGGTCTAACGGCAACGCTGGTCGACGTCATCTCCACCACGGCCATCATGTACACGGAACGGGGGGCGCCTGGTGTCAGCGTGGACATGAACATCACGTGAGTTTTATAGTTTAAATTACACTAGCTAGCTGATACACGGGGAATAGCCTGGTCTCAGATGTTTGTGCGGTTTGGCATGATGGCACAAAGACTGGTACCCACGCTTGATAATATATGTGTAGAACAAATCTGTCGATGTGCCCTTAAGCAAGGCACTTAACCCTAATCGCTCCTGTAAGTCGCTCTGGATAAGAGAGTCTGCTAAATGACTAAAATGTAAATAATATGTGTAGAATGCATGTGCTCTATGTAGAGGCCACCAGAACAAGACTTTGCTGTTTTGATTTTCTAGTCTTGGGCTGAGCCCAAACTGTCTAGGCCTCTACAAGTCACACACTGTAGTAGGTGAAGGATTAAAGAGTAACCGGTTGTCAAAACACAATGGAACATATCCCTGTGTCTGAAATAGCGCTCTAGGGCTCTGGTCTAAAGAAGTGCACAGTAGGGTGCCATTTGGGACTCACTCACTGAATGGAACAACTGTTTACCGACAGGTACATGAACGCTGCCAAGGTGGGTGAGGACGTGCTGATCACTGCCAAGGTGTTGAAGCAAGGACGGACCCTGGCGTTCGCTACTGTAGACCTCACTAGCAAAGCCTCCGGGAAACTCATCGCACAAGGAAGACACACAAAGCACCTTGGAAGCGAGATCAGCCGCTCGGTGGAAGGGTGACGTTGCCCCTAGACGCTGATCAGCCGCTCGGTGGAAGGGTGACGTTGCCCCTAGACGCTGAGCTTGGGTCGGTTTTGCATTCCCCCCCCCACTAATGGTTAGGATTGGGGGGGAAGCTGATCCGAGATCTGTACCTAGGGGAAACTCCCCCCCAGAGACACTGTCAGCAAATTGGGAATTATCATACTGCTGCTGTGTAGTACTGTCAGGCAGGAAGTCTGTGGGTGAAGATGACTGTTGTGGTACTGTGTCAGTAATTGTTCTTCACCCCCACAGACTTGCTAAATATTTTTTGCATGTCATTCTGCTGTAAATATATACTTTGTGTACACACAATAAAACACACCAGGAAATACTTTAAAGTTTGCACTGTATTGGGATATTGTTCAGCCGTGTTGATTTTTTTAGATTCATTTCAAAATGAAGAATAAACTCTGAAAAATGACCCGCCTTTAATCGAACATATTGAATCAACAAAGAAAACCCTAAATTAAATGTACTGACTGATTTGTGCCTTATTTCTCCCAGCAAAGCAAGCTTGCAAAAAAACACCCCATTTTACATTTTATAAGCACTGCAACAATTAGTACTCTTTAGGATACTTGTCTGTCAAATTAAAGAACATAAAAATGTAACGATCCCATTAATTTTAACTCAACAACCTGTTCCATTGTTAGGTACATTAGCTTTAACATTAGTTCTTCCATATTCAACACCCATGCCAACCCACACCCAGGAAAAAAACAAACCCATCCTATTTCAGTAGCTTGAATGGCTTGCGTGGTTACAACCTTCAGCATAACAAACATATTCAACCCTGTATACTCCAGATCTTACCAACGGTCCCTCCCATCAGTTCCCATCTATACTCCAGATCTTACAAATGGTGTTCCTGGAATATTTCACAGGAAAAGCAAATTAACCCCAAAATAAAAAGAGCCAAACATTAAACAACGGTGGCTTAAAAGGAAAAATAAAGCTGTAACTACCTACACCAAATGATTTGACAAATACTGTTCACCTTTTATCTTTGCTTTACAGGAAACGTTTTAACACCACCTAGGCTGACCTGTCATCATAGATTGAACCTAGTTGTTCTAGAACCCCCCCCCCCCCCCAGTATAATTTCCTCTTTCACCTATCTTTGAAATGACAGAAGCTTTTCCAATCTGTTATGAGATGGGTTACGATGCGTCCAGCAGAGACTGAGGACCCCCGTGAACATCATGAAAACCTGGTGTGGATTCGTTCCTGCTTGGTAGCAACATAAAGAGTTCCTTCAGTGGACTGGATTCGTCTGTGTCGTTGACAGTGCAGCTCCAGGTTGAATAACCAACCACTCAAATCAATGTTCGTGCAGGTTCAAAATAAACCAAAAGATGGATGGAGAAATGGGTGAGGATAAAAGGGACAACCAATCCCAAACGGGTGGAGCAGAGCTAGGAGGAAGAAGCTTGGTAGGGAAAAACATGTGGATTCAGGAGGATGGAAACTAACAAACACGTGGTTAACAACAAATAGGAGATCCAAGCATCAGTTCAATTCTATTCAATGGAAGGAAGAATGTGTGGTGGATGAGAGAGGTCAACTTGCTTCAGTGGCTTGGGGGGGGTTAGTCTTCTGTGTTGTGGGTGGAAGCCATGGAGGCAGGCTGGCCCTAGTCAGGCATGTACGGGCGGAGATGGTCCTCGATGTCGCCAACGCCCCAGCACGTTAGCTGGTCCTGGGGCAGGTAGAGGCAAAGGCTGCACAACTTGACAACTGTGGCCTTGGTTTTAGGAGTCTGACAGGGACAGAAGAGATGACGAGAGAGAACATGGTTGACAGAGAGAAGGGTAAAACCATAGAATCTATTAATAATAAGTCATTTCACTAATATATTCTAGTTCTATGGGTAAGACATCATTGTCCCATGGCAGAAAGAGGACTGTTTTGTCTGAATGATCCTCTACCAGCTACGTTAGTGCTCCAATTAGAGCTCTTAGCTTTCCCAAAGCCATTGTGACTAGTGCAGTGGTGACAGGGTAGCATTGAGGGGAGTCTGCCACAAAGAGAAGGACTGTCAGACAAGCTACATGCCCAAATGGTGATCCATTTCCAACATGGTGCGCTACCTTTGACCAGAGCTCTACGGGCGGTAAGCTCAGCTGTGCCGTGTATGGACTGACCTGTAAGTGCTGTCGGTCCATAAAGAGGAAAACGGACTGAGTGGGGTTGTTCAGAACCATTCCAGCCTTGTCCCTCCGGCCGACAGCATGCAACAACTGCTTCTCGTAGTCTCCATGATGAAACTCAAACTTGGCCTGTGGATAAACATTGGATTACAAGTGCAATAAGCCCTACTCCGTCCACCATGACTGGCCCTCAACATAACAGTATAAAATACTCTTTGAATTTATGACAATTGAATTCAGGGGCATATTAACTCGGAACCAAACAGAGAGGGACTACCTGAATGTCCAATAAGAAACTTGTTTTCATTGCAAACCTTTTTCCTACGGTGTGCGCTAGTGAATACCACCCAGCTATTTGATGAAGGAAGCTAAATGTTTTACCTGAACAGGCCTGAAGGGTTCGTCCTCGGCCCCCTTCCATCTGGAGAACAGGAGACAGACTATCTTCTCTATGTCGTTGCGCGGCCACAGGATGAAGTCCATCTCCTGGGTGCACCCTATGACATCCTGCAACAACAACAGAGAGGAAAGCTACAGTCAATAAACAGCATAATGTCTGTTCGCTTTCCAAACAGCACCCTATTCCCTACATAGTGCACTACTTTAGACCAGAGAATGGCACCCTATTCCCTATATAGTGCACTACTTTAGACCAGAGAATGGCACCCTATTCCCTATATAGTGCACTACTTTAGACCAGAGAATGGCACCCTATTCCCTACATAGTGCACTACTTTAGACCAGAGAATGGCACCCTATTCCCTATATAGTGCACTACTTTGGACCAGAACCCTATGTCACTAGCTAGGTTTCCATCCAATTGGTGACAGATTTCCATATGAATATTCAAAGATTTGCATAAAGAAAATGTACCCTTTTCCCACCAGTGGTGTGTTTCCACCAAACGGACTTGTTGTGGATAAAAATCAATGCGTGATGACGTAGCACACAAAATGTACTTTTTCGCTTAAATTTTCATGTACCGAATAAAACTCTAAAGTGTTGCTTTAAATAGCAAATGTGCCTATTCTGGTCTTAGTCAACAGCTGGCAGATTCAGTAGGTTAGTCTACATTATGAGATTATTCTGGATATTTTTAATTGTCAAACGGCAGTCAAGCATCGATGCCGAAAGGTGCAACGAGCACATCAACGTGCACCACCCTTTGAAGTTCATCATAACATATTTCAGCTGATAAACGGCATGGTTTCCCGAGCACTACAATGTGGTATGCTGGCTGAAACACTACAATGTGGTATGCTGGCTGAAACACTACAATGTGGTATGCTGGCTGAAACACTACAATGTGGTATGCTGGCTGAAACACTACAATGTGGTATGCTGGCTGAAACACTACAATGTGACACGCTGGCTGAAACACTACAATGTGGTATGCTGGCTGAAACACTACAATGTGAGTCATGCTAGTAGAAATGAGGAACATTCATTGTTGACACATTTCCTCAACAACAACTAGGAATGGCCAACTGTCTGTGTCCATCACAGTGTTTGTAAGCACATGGTTTGGTAGGTTTGCCCAATGGAAGGAATCCGGTTCTTGACTTACCCTGCGCATTGACTGGTAGCGTGGGGCATGTAACTGCACAACATCTTTTTGCATTAGTTCTATGGAACTCTGGAGGGAGTAGCTGGAATCCTGCACACCTTTCAGGATAGTCTCTTCATAGTTGTTGGTCATCACTGGTACCACTTCAGCTACCTCAAACAGTGCAGACTTCTTCTTCTGCCAGAGGAAGGAGCACAGAGGAAAGGGAAGAGACATTAAAGGGATACTTGGGGATGTTGACAATGAGGCCCTTTATCAACTTCCCCAGAGTCAGATGAACTCGTGGATCCGATTTTAATGTCCAGTATGAAGTTAGTTAAGAGGTAGTTTTGCGAGCCAATGCTAATTAGCATTGACTTAAGTCATTGCACTAACGCTAGTTAGCAGCTTCCTTCAAACTGCAGGCAGAGACAAATGGTATCCACGAGTTAATCGGACTCTGGCGAAGCAGATAAAGGGCCTCACTGCCAAAATCTTTAATTGCGTCCTCCATAATACTCACCTTGTCTTTGAACACAAAGGCTACGTAGATCTTGAAGTCAAACTGGTCAGCCAAAGATTCCCTTTTCTTTCGAATCTGAGCACGGAGTCTATCTCTAGTTTGGTTTCTTCTCCAGGTTGGGTCCCCCATTATTAGATTTTGGTGCTAGTGTCTTCTCTTTTACAGAATATTTTGACTATACTTTCGAGTTGTCTATTTACTTGAGAGAAATGTAGCTAGTTAGCTACCCTTTACAGAAACGAGAAATCTAATTATTCTACACTAGCTCTTTCGAAATAACTAACTGAAGGAGGAAACAAATTAAATATCAAGCTATGTCATTTTAAATGTATTTAAATGGATATGCTCAGAAGGGGGGTTCTTCATCAATATTTGGCTACATTTGTTTTATTAATTACTCAAGAAGCCATGTGATTAAAAGTATGACATTCGAATACAGGCCAAAGGAACTTTAATTCAACACATCATTGGCCTTGTGAAAACAAATGAGCAAATCGCATTTAGGTGCACTTTTTCTTTATGTTACTGACAACTGCTAACAGAAAGGATAGCCATTTCCAAAACCCATACCGACACTAATTCTCGCTAGTGAAATAGAAGATTATTACACAAACTAAAAAGCAGACAATTCTATTCGTGTCTTCTCAAACTCAAAGCTTCGTCCATGACTGACGCCGTTTGTGTATTTCTCTGCAGAGACCGTGTTATGAACGTGCTGCTGAATGACTGGGGGTATAGAAAACCATCATGGCAAGTACATGTGGATGCCAGAAGATGTTGGCACCAAGTTACAACGTTAAAGTTTCCAGCGTCGCTTGACATCTCGGGGCTTACTGCCATTGAACTGGCCCGCGGCCTTGTTTACTTCCATTGTCGATACTCATAGTGACGGAGTATTTTAGCTGACTAGCTAACATGAACTAGCTAGGCTAAGCAGCATACACTTCAACACTAACTAGTTAGTGGGCCAACTAGCTAGCTACATCTTTTTACTACTTGACGTAATTGAGGCCTATGTCGTGCGGTTAGTTAACTAACTAGCTGACAGTCATCTTCGTTTTACATTGAAGCCGAGTTCTGTCTGGCTTGCTTGGTATTTAATGTCGAATGACTTGTCCGGTTGACTGGCTATCTTAACTGTTGTCTCTCTGCATTTTAAATGACATTTTGCTTAATATCATCATGATGTTTAGGATTCCCGTCGAGAGAACCAACTAGATTTTTTACAGCCAACAACAAACGTGTTCAAAATCTCTTTCACGCACTGAAGTTGAGGTATTAACTAGCTATCTGCGCTTGTTTTTCGTGGTTTTCTTCAGTCGTCACAACCACCAACTAACCTGCATGCCATGTCAAGATAAATTGACAAACCAACTGAAATCCTCCGTTCTTTCAGAGGACACATGACGTGGGTTGTCTCCTGGCGGACCCATATTTAACGATGTTTTTTGTAAAACGGCTTTTGTTCAGTTCGGTTGAAGTATTCGGCCTGGTGTTGTCGTGTGGTAGCTAGCAGCTCGTCGTCGAACAACCTACCCAAAATGGCTGAACAGCGTCAGACAGCCACAACGAAGACGTGTTCTATCTGACAGAAACAGGAAGCGAGAGGCCCAACTCGGCGTCAATCTGTCTCCTTCCGGCAGGTGGCGTTGTTTCACCCACCCAACTCGGCGTCAATCTGTCTCCTTCCGGCAGGTGGCGTTGTTTCACCCACCCAACTCGGCGTCAATCTGTCTCCTTCCGGCAGGTGGCGTTGTTTCACCCACCCAACTCGGCGTCAATCTGTCTCCTTCCGGCAGGTGGCGTTGTTTCACCCACCAAGCGAGGAGTTTTTGTATGGGGGGGTTAAATCAAATTGTATTTGTCTCATGCGCTGAATACAACAGTTGTAGACCTTAGCGTGAAATGCTTACTTACAAGCCCATAACCAACAATGCAGTTCGAGAAAGAGTTAAGAAAATATTTACTAAATAAAATAAAGTAAAAAATAAAATTTTAATAAAAAGTAACACAATAAAATAACAATAACGAGGCTATATACAGGGGGTACTGTTACCGAGTCAATGTGCGGGGGTACAGGTTAGTCGAGGTAATTTGTACATGTAGGTTGGGGCAAAGTGACTATGCATAGATAATAAACAGCGAGTAGCAGCAGTGTAAAAACAAAGTGGGGGGGTCAGTGTAAATAGTCCGGGTGGCCATTTGATTAATTGTTCAGCAGTCTTATGGCTTGGAGGTAGAAGCTGTTAAGAAGCATTTTGGATCTAGACTTGGCGCTCCAGTACCACTTGCCGTGCGGTAGCAGAGAGAACAGTCTATGACTTGGGTGACTGGAGTCTTTGACAATTTTTTGGGCCTTCCTCTGACAACGCCTGGTATAGAGGTCCTGGATGGCAGGAAGCTTGGCCCCAGTGATGTAAAAATAAAAATTAAAGCAATCAGAGTTAATTCTAATTGATCTCTGTAATTCTCTTGGCTGCCCCCTAAAAAACGTAATGTGAAAACAGTGCCTGATATCCATCTGCCACACTGATCCTCAACACGGGGGCCCCTCAGGGGTGCGTGCTCAGTCCCCTCCTGTACTCTCTGTTCACCCATGACTGCATGGCCAGGCACGACTCCAACACCATCATTAAGTTTGCCGACGACACAACAGTGGTAGGCCTGATCACCGACAACGATGAGACAGCCTATAGGGAGGAGGTCAGAGATCTGGCCGTGTGGTGCCAGGACAACAACCTCTCCCTCAACGTGACCAAGACAAAGGAGATGATTGTGGACTACAGGAAAAAAAAGAGGACTGAGCACGCCCCCATTCTCATCGACGGGGCTGTAGTGGAACAGGTTGAGAGCTTCAAGTTCCTTGGTGTCCACATCACCAACGAACTATCATGGTCCAAACACACCAAGACAGTCGTGAAGAGGGCACGACAAAGCCTATTCCCCCTCAGGAGACTAAAAAGATTTGGCATGGGTCCTCAGATCCTAAAAAAATTCTACAGCTGCACCATCGAGAGCATCCTGACTGGTTGCATCACCGCCTGGTATGGCAACTGCTTGGCCTCTGACCGCAAGGCACTACAGAGGGTAGTGCGTACGGCCCAGTACATCACTGGGGCAAAGCTCCCTGCCATTCAGGACCTCTATACCAGGCGGTGTCAGAGGAAGGCCCTCAAAATTGTCAAAGACTCCAGCCACCCTAGTCATAGACTGTTCTCTCTGCTACCGCACGGCAAGCGGTACCGGAGTGCCAAGTCTAGGTCCAAAAGACTTCTCAACAGCTTCTACCCCCAAGCCATAAGACTCCTGAACAGCTAATCATGGCTACCCGGACTATTTGCACTGCCCCCCCACCCCATCCTTTTTACGCTGCTGCTACTCTGTTAAGTATTTATGCATAGTCACTTTAACTCTACCCACATGTACATATTACCTCAACTACCTCAACTAGCCGGTGCCCCCGCACATTGACTCTGCAACGGTACCCCCCTGTATATATAGCCTCCCTACTGTCACTTTATTTTACTGTATATATAGCCTCCCTACTGTCACTTTATTTTACTTCTGCTCTTTTTTTCTCAACACTTTTTTTGTTGTTGTTTTATTCTTACTTTTTTTGTTTAAAATAAATGCACTGTTGGTTAAGGGCTGTAAGTAAGCATTTCACTGTAATGTCTGCACCTGTTGTATTCGGCGCATGTGACCAATAAAATTTGATTTGATTTGATTTGATTTAAGAATGTATTTGTGTTGGGCTGGCCCGGGGTTGATGGTTTGCGCAACATTGTAGCCTATATAGACCAACGCCTGGATGGCAGGAATCTTGGCCCCAGTGAAGTACTGGGCCATACGCACTACCCTCTGGAGTGCCTTACGGTCAGATGCCGAGCAGTTGACATATCAGGTGGTGATGCAACCGGTCAGGATGCTCAATGGTGCAGCTGTAGAACTTTTTCAGCATCTGGGGACCCATGCCAAATCTTTTCAGTCTCCTGAGGGGGAAAAGGTGTCGTCATGGCTCTTCACCACTTTCTTGGTGTGTTTGGACCATGATAGTTTGTTGGTGATGTGGACACCAAGGAACTTGAAACTCTCTACCCGCTCCACTACAGCCCCGTCGATGTTAATGGGGGCTTGTTCGACCCGCCTTTTCCTGTAGTCCACGATCAGCTCCTTTGTCTTGCTCACGTTGAGGGAGAGGTTGTTATCCTGGCACCACACTGCCAGGTCTCTGACCTCCTCCCTATAGGCTGTCTCATCGTTGTCGGTGATCAGGCCTACCACTGTTGTCGTCAGCAAACTTAATGATGGTGTTCGAGTCGTGTTTGGCCATGCAGTCATGGGTGAAGGATCCAGTTGCAGAGGGAGGTGTTTAGTCCCAGGGTCCTTAGCTTAGTGATGAGCTTTGTGGGCACTATTATGTTTAACACTGAGCTGTAGTCAATGAACAGCATTCTCACATAGGTGTTCCTTTTGTCCAGGTGTGAAAGGGCAGTGTGGCGTGCGATTGAGATTGCGTCATCTGTGGATCTGTTGGGGCGGTATGCGAATTGGAGTGGGTCTAGGGTTTCTGGAATGATGGTGTTGATGGGAGCCATGACCAGCCTTTCAAAGCACTTCATGGCTACCGACGTGAGTGCTACGGGGCAGTAATTATTTATTTACCTTCGCTTCCTTGGGCACAGGGACTATGGTGGTCTGCTTGTAAGATGTAGGTATTACCGACTCGGTCAGGGAGAGTTTGGAAATGTCAGTGAAGACACTTGCCAGTTGGTCAGCGCATGCTCTGAGTACACATCCTGGTAATCCGTCTGGTCCCGCAGCTTTGTGAATGTTGACTTGTTTAAAGGTCTTGCTCACGTCGGCTACCGAGAGCGTGATCACACAGTCATCCGGAACAGCTGGTGCTCTCATGCATACTTCAGTGTCGCTTGCCTCGAAGCGAGCATAAAAGGCATTTAGCCCATCTGGTAGGCTCGCTTCACTGGGCAGCTCGCGGCTGGGTTTCCCTTTGGACTAACTGGTTTTGACTCATTACATACGCTGCTGCTACTATTTATTATCTGTCACTTTATTTCTAGTTATATAGTGCATTCGGAAAGTATTCAGACCCCTTGACTTTTTCCACATTTTGTTACGTTACATCCTTATTCTAAAATGGATTAAATTGATTTTTTCCCTCATCAATCTACACACAATACCCCATAATGACAAAGTGAAAACAGGTTTTTAGAAGTTTTGGCAAATCTATTAAACATAAAAAACAGAAATACTTTATTTACATAAGTATTCAGACCCTTTGTTATGAGACTCGATATTGAGTTCAGGTGCATTCTGTTTCCATTGATCAACATTGAGATGTTTCTACAACTTGATTGGAGTCCACTTGTAGTAAATTCAATTGATTGGACATGATTTGGAAAGGCACCCACCTGTCTATATAAGGTCCCACAGTTGACAGTGCATGTCAGAGCAAAAATCAAGCCATGAGGTCGAAGGAATTGTCCGTAGAGCTCCCAGACAGGATTGTGTCAAGGCACAGATCTGGGGAAGGGTACCAAAAAATGTCTGCAGCATTGAAGGTCCCCAAGAACACAGTGGCCTCCATCATTCTTAAATGGAAGGTGTTTGGAACCACCAAGACTCTTCCTAGAGCTGGCCGTCCGGCCAAACTGAGCATTTGGGGGAGAAGGGCCTTGGTCAGGGAGGTGACCAAGAACCTGATGGTCACTCTGACAGAGCTCCAAAGTTCCTCTGTGGAGATGGGAGAACCTTCCAGAAGGACAACCATCTCTGCAGCACTCCACCAATCAGGCCTTTATGGTAGAGTGGCCAAACGGAAGCAACTCCTCAGTAAAAGGCACATGACAGCCCACTTGGAGTTTGCCAAAAGGCACCTAAAAACCATGATTCTCTGGTCTGGTAAAACCAAGATTGAACTCTTTGGACTGGATGCCAAGCGTCACGTCTGGAGGGAACTTGGCACCATTCCTACGGTGAATCATGGTGGTGGCAGCATCATGCTGTGTTTATGTCTTTCAGCGGCAGGGACTGGGACACTAGTCAGGATCGAGGGAAAGATGAACGGAGCAAAGTACAGAGAGATCCTTGCACAGCCAAGACAATGCAGGAGTGGCTTCGGGACAAGTCTCTGAATGTCCTTGAGTGGCCCAGTCAGAGCCCGGACTTGAACCCGATTTAACATCTCTGGAGAGACCTGAAAATAGCTGTGAAGTGACGCTCCCCATCCATCCTGACAGAGCTTGAGAGGATCTGCAGAGAAGAATGGGAGAAACTCCCCAAATACAGGTGTGCCAAGCTTGTAGCATCATATCCATGAAGACTTGAGGCTGTAATCACTGCCAAAGGTGCTTCAACAAAGTACTGAGTAAAGGGTCTGAATACTTATGTAAATGTGATATTTCAGTTTTTTTTTTTTATACATTTGCAAAATGTTTTAAAACCTGTTTTTGCTCTGTCATTATGGGGCACTGTGTGTAGATTGATGATGGGAAAATACAATTCAATCAATTTCAGAATGAGGCTGTAACATTACAAAATGTCGAAAAAGTCAATGGGTCTGAATACTTTCCCGAATGCACTGTACAATATCTACCTCAATTACCTTGTACCCCTGCAAATAGATTTGGTTGGTACCCCGTGTATACAGTATGGTTATCATTACTCATTATAATCAGCTAGTGTGAAATCAGATTTTTTACATTTTGACGCTTTTCTATAATGATATAAAATATATGCAACACATTTTCAACCAACAGGTTTCTGTGCCAATGCACCAAATACAACCAATAAGCAATGCATAACTCTGATTACCGACTTCGAGTGCTCATTGTTTGAGTTTTCTACACCACAATCAAGTAGAGTATGTAAATCTGGACAAACAGAAATACATCTCTCTATAGTATTGAAGGATTGGTTTGACAATCTCCGAATGTCATTAAACCTTTTGGTTCTTTCCATTAATCAAATGGCAGTTGCCCGGTTTGGATGCTGGAATTATATTAGAGTGCAGTGGATGAACATGAGCATCTACAGGAGACTTTTGAAGAAGCCTAATCCGATTAAAACATTGTGACAGGTTGTGTTTATGCCACACATAAAAGCATTTACATTTTAAAAAGTTAAATGAGAATTATTTAGGCTAAATTGAAGCATTAGGTCGAGGAATAGCCACTTGGATTGGAAAGGAGGTGGAACCTGTTTAAACAAGCCTGAATAGCTAAGCCTGCTGGGAGGACTATGTGGCTACATTATAGAGGATGACTGATCATCGGCAACAAAAAGACAGAATATCATCATCAGAAGTAAAAATACAGCCAGACTGGCTACTGTGCCTTTCTAGAATATGTCTAGAAACTGCGTGTCTTCAATGTTCTTTCATGTGCAACGATGCACCTGCCCTCTCTGCCGCCTATCAGCTATTCCTCTATCTTGTGGATTTATATTGAACATTGGTGCAGATCAGTGGCGTTCAGTGCCGTTTAAGATGAGTGAGGACAATGTTTTTTTTTTGATGAGCGTGGCCTTATTTCTATTACAGCATATTGGATGACTGTCATCCATATTCCATTCACCCAGTTCAATGTAACAGCGATAGGTTTAGGCTACTACATGATACTCAAATGTTCCCTATACCCATCATGAGGATGCTACAACCTAGCCTATGAATGAAAGTTTACAACGTAGTTGCACACAGGTAGAGAGAAAAGATTGAGGTGACAGACAGTGACACATGGACAGACAGTGACACTTTCAATACCGCCTTGCACACTCCTGCCTGCATCTAGCTGATATAGGATGTAATCATTAGTCCAACAGTTGCTAACGAGAGTTTCTATTGGACAAATTCAGGTATGTTTATCCCTGTTTTGTTCCAGTTGCTTCCGTTTAAGAAACGTTTTTCAACAGAATTGGATGAATGAATACACCCCATATCAAGCGTAAACACAGTTCACTTTCATAGCAGCCACGTTGTATTCCTTCTCACATCTATACACTCTCCTCCTCTCACCTTGTCCCTTCGCTTGTGGACTTCAATGCACAGCACATCAGCTGTATGTGACCAGGTGAAAAAACCTTTCCAAGCTAAACCATATCATAACTGCTAACCACAGCCTACATCGTTGTCACCATATTAGCTAAAGTAACGTCATAGCCAACAAAGCTAATAGAACTAACGCGTTAGTAAACCCGCTACAATCATGCAGTAACGTTACAGTGTACAGTCAGTAAGCAGTTACACCGGCAGGCCCCGGTGGCAATAAATTAGTAAAACCAAAAGCTTACCTTGACAGTGTTGTGTTGGATAGTCATAGCCAGCTAGTTAACATATCATCCCTCTGTTTGAGCAGGGTGTTTCAGTAGGCTAAACTAGCTAGCTGCATTTGCTACCTAAGTAAGTGAAACTGTTATGAAATCTCTCTCTTGCTTCTCCTTCATTTTGGAAGGAATGAATTTGTTCAAAACTGTTCAACTATTGTCATCTCTCTCTCTTTGAGTCAACTACTCTCCACATTTTATGCACTGCATTTCTAGCTAGCTGTAGCTTATGCTTTCAGTACTAGATTCATTCTCTGATCAACAACATGTCAGTTCATGCTGCAAGAGCTCTGATAGGTTAGAGGACGTCCTCCAGAAGTTGTCATACTTACTGTGTAATTCTATGGAAGGAGGTGAGAACCATGAGCCCCTAGGTTTTGTATTGATGTCAATGTACCCAGAGGAGGACGGAAGCTAGCTGTCCTCCGGCTACACCATGGTGCTACCCTACAGAGTGCTGTTGAGGCTACTGTAGACCTTCATTACAAAATAGTATGTTTTAATCAATTATTTGGTGACGTGATTATATCTAGTATAGTTTTATTTAAAAAGGATAACTTTTAAAATGTTTTTTTTTTTAAATAGGTTTTTTTTGTGAAATTCAATGAATAGGATGGTCCTCCCCTTCCTCCTCTGAGGAGCCTCCACTGGTGCAGATTTGAATGATGTTATGTGTAGCATGATTGCTAGTTAGCCTATTGCAGATCTGGACAAATGATCCAACTACCACTATTGTCACTATGGATAGAGGGCAGGATAGACAGTTGACTGGTAGATTATATTGACCTGGTAGTGAGTGGATAAGGGAAGTATTAAACCATCTTGATATTTATTTTATTTTATTTATTTGACCTTTATTTAACCAGGTAAGCCAGTTGAGAACAAGTTCTCATTTACAACTGCGACCTGGCCAAGATAAAGCAAAGCAGTGCGATTAAAAACAACAACACAGAGTTACATATGGGGTAAAACAAAACATAAAGTCAAAAAATACAACAGAAAATATATATACACTGTGCAAATGTAGCAAGTTATGGAGGTAAAGCAATAAATAGGCCATAGTGCAAAATAATTACAATTAGTATTAACACTGGAATGATAGATGTGCAAGAGATGATGTGCAAATAGAGATACCGGGGTGCAAATGAGCAAAATAAATAACAATATAGGAATGAGGTAGTTGGGTGGGCTAATTTCAGATGGGCTGTGTACAGGTGCAGTGATCGGTAAGCTGCTCTGACAACTGATGCTTAAAGTTAGTGATTGAGATTCTTAATGTGAGTCTGGAAGGAGAGTTTACAGTCTAACCAGACACCTAGGCATTTGTAGTTGTCCACATACTCTAGGTCAGATCCGTCGAGAGTAGTGATTCTAGTCGGGTGGGCGGGTGCCAGCAGCGTTCGATTGAAGAGCATGCATTTAGTTTTACTAGTGTTTAAGAGCAGTTGGAGGCTACTGAAGGAGTGTTGTATGCCTTTGAAGCTCATTTGGAGGTTTGTTAACACAGTGTCCAATGAAGGGCCAGATGTATACAAAATGGTGTCGTCTGCGTAGAGGTGGATCTGAGAGTCACCAGCAGCAAGAGCGACATCATTGATATACACGGAGAAAAGAGTCGGCCCAAGAATTGAACACTGTGGCACCCCCATAGAGACTGCCATAGGTCCAGACAACAGGCCCTCCGATTTGACACATTGAACTCTATCTGAGAAGTAGTTGGTGAACCAGGTGAGGCAGTCATTTGAGAAACCAAGGCTATTTAGTCTGCCAATAAGAATGCGGTGGTTGACAGAGTCGAAAGCCTTGGCCAGGTCGATGAAGACGGCTGCACAGTACTGTCTATTATCGATCGCGGTTATAATATCGTTTAGGACCTTGAGCGTGGCTGAAGTGCACCCATGACCAGCTCGGAAACCGGATTGCATAGCGGAGAAGGTACGGTAGGATTCGAAATGGTCGGTGATCTGTTTGTTAACTTGGCTTTCAAAAACTTTCGAAAGGCAGGGCAGGATGGATATAGGTCTGTAACAGTTTGGGTCTAGAGTGTCACCCCCTTTGAAGAGGGGGATGACCGCGGCAGCTTTCCAATCTCTGGGGATCTCAGACGTTACGAAAGAGAGGTTGAACAGGCTAGTTGTCACGCCCTGACTCAGGGGACTCGTATATGTTGAGTCAGGGTGTGTATATTCCTTGTTGTATATATTCTATGTTGTATTCTAGTATGTACAGATCTATGTTGGCCGGTGTGGTTCCCAATCAGAGGCAGCTGTTGCTCGTTGTCTCTGATTGGGGATCATACTTAGGCAGCCTATTGGCACTAGTGGGTTGTGGGATCTTGTTCCTTGTAAGGTATGTTGTGTGTTCTACCTTGGACTTCACGTTTCGTTTTGGTTGTTGTTTTGTCGTTGTGTTTATAAGTTAATAAACATGTATGTATATCACGCTGCGCCTTGGTCGGACCCGTCATTCAACGAACGTGACAGAAGATCCCACCAAACGAGGACCAAGCAGCGTGCCCAGGCGGAGCGAATAGCCATGTCACAGGTGGGCAATTTGTGGTCATGGGAAGAGATATTTGCGGGGAGAGGACCATGGGCTAAGGTAGATGCCCAGGCAGGAGAGGTGCAACGGAAACATGGAGGAGGCCGGTCGAGGAGGAAGCCCGAGAAGAAGCCCGGGGGTGGTTGGCGGAGCCTAGTGTCAGAGCAGAGACAACTCCCCATACTCACGCGAGGAAGCGTATGACTGGGCAGGCTCTGTGTTATGCGGAGCTACGTACTGTGTCTACAGTCCTGTACGACCTGTGCTTGCACCACGCACGTGCCGTGCGAAGATGGGCATCCAGCCAGGACGGGGTGTGCCGGCTCAACGCTCTAGACCTCCAGTACGCCAGCTCGGTCCCGCATATCCTGCGCCTGTTCTACGAACTGTATCGCCAGTGCGCGTGCACAGCCCAGTGGGTCCTGTGCTGATGCCTCACACATACTGTGCGGAAGTAGGCATTCAGCCAGGACGGGTTGTGCCAGCTCTCCGCTCCAGACCTCCAGTCCGCCTCCACAGTCCGGCCCGGCCTGTTCCGGCTCCTCGCACCAAGCCAGTGGTGCGCGTCGCCAGTCCGGCCCGGCCTGTTCCTGCTCCTCGCACCAAGCCAGTGGTGCGTGTTCCTAGTCGGGTCCGGCCCGTGCCTGCTCCTTGCACCAGACCAGTGGTGCGTTTGTCCAGTCCGGCACGGCCCGTGCCCGTTCCACCGGTGCCTGGTCCAGTTCCGGTCAGCTGTTCCACTCCGGAACCAGAGCAGTCCGCTCCACCGGTGCCTGATCCAGCTCCGGTCAGCAGCTCCACTCCGGAGCCAGAGAAGTCCGCTCCACCGGTGCCTAGACCAGCTCCGGACAGCGACTCCAGTCCAGACCATGACGTCAGCCCCTCTCCAGGTTCGGGGTCTCTTACACCAGGGTCCAGACAGGGCCTGGCATATCGTGGGAGGAAGGAGAGGGGAAGTAGCGCGCCGAGGTCCAGACCAGACCAGGGGCGCAACAGGGAGGCGGAGAGGGTGTGGTCGTCACGCCCGGAGCCGGATCCGGCTCCGAGGCGGAATGCCCAACCGGCCCCTTCCCTGGTATGTGAAGGTTGTGCGGTCGGAGTCCGCACCTTTGGGGGGGGGGGGGGTACTGTCACGCCCTGACTCAGGGGACTCGTATATGTTGTGTCAGGGTGTGTATATTCCTTGTTGTATATATTCTATGTTGTATTCTAGTATGTATAGATCTATGTTGGCCGGTGTGGTTCCCAATCAGAGGCAGCTGTCGCTCGTTGTCTCTGATTGGGGATCATACTTAGGCAGCCTATTGGCACTGTCTAGTTGTGGGATCTTGTTCCTTGTAAGGTATGTTTTACCTTGGACTTCACGTTTCGGTTGTTGTTTTGTCGTTGTGTTTATAAGTTAATAAATATGTACGTATATCACGCTGCGCCTTGGTCTGACCCGTCATTGAACGAACGTGACACTAGTAATATGGGTTGCGACAATTTCGGCGGCTAGTTTTAGAAAGAAAGGGTCTAGCCCAGCTGATTTGTAGGGGTCCAGATTGTGCAGCTCTTTCAGAACATCAGCTGTCTGAATTTGTGTGAAGGAGAAGAGGGGGGGGCATGGGCAAGTTGCAGCGGAGGGTGCAGAGCTGGTGGCCGGGGTAGTGGTAGCCAGGTGGAACGCATGGCCAGCCGTAGCAAAATGCTTGTTGAAATTCTCGATTATTGTAGATTTATCGGTGGTGATAGTGTTTCCTAGCCTCAGTGCAGTGGGCAGCTGGGAGGAAGTGCTCTTATTCTCCATGGACTTTACAGTGTCCCAAAACTTTTTGGAGTTAGTGCTACAGGATGCAAATTTCTGTTTGAAAAAGTTAGCCTTTGCTTTCCTAACTGCTTGTATATATTGGTTCCTAACTTCCCTGAAAAGTTGCATATCGCGGGGGCTATTTGATGCTAATGCAGTACGCCACAGGATGTTTTTGTGCTGGTCAAGGGCAGTCAAGTCTGAGGAGAACCAGGGGCTACATCTGTTCTTAGTTCTGTATTTTTTGAATGGGGCATGTTTATTTAAGATTGAGAGGAAATTACTTTTAAAGAACAACCAGGCATCCTCTACTGACGGAATGAGATCTATATCCATCCAGGATACCTGGGCCAGGTCAATTAGGAAGGCCTGCTCGCTAAAGTGTTTTAGGGAGCGTTTGACAGTGATGAGGGGTGGTCGTTTGACCGCGGACTCGTTACGGACGCAGGCAATAAGGCAGTGATCGCTGAGGTCCTGGTTGAAGACAGCGGAGGTGTATTTAGAGGGTAAATTAGTCAGGATGATATCTATGAGGGTACCCATGTTTACGGATTTAGGGTTGTACCTGGTAGGTTCGTTGATAATTTGTGTGAGATTGAGGGCATCTAGTTTGGATTGTAGGATGGCCGGGGTGTTAAGCATATCCCAATTTAGGTCACTAACAGTACGAACTCTGAGGATAAATGGGGGGCAATCAATTCACATATGGTGTCCAGGGCACAGCTGGGGGCTGAGGGGGGTCTGTAGCAAGCGGCAACAGTGAGAGACTTATTTCTGGAAAGGTGGATTTTTAGAAGTAGAAGCTCAAACTGTTTGGGCACAGACCTGGATAGTATGATAGATCTCTACAGTAGATTGCAACTCCACCCCCTTTGGCAGTTCTATCTAGACGGAAAATGTTATAGTTGGGGATGGAAATTTCAGAATTTTTGGTGGCCTTCCTAAGCCAGGATTCAGACACTGCTAGAACATCAGGGTTGGCGGAGTGTGCTAACGCAGTGAATAACTCAAACTTAGGAAGGAGACTTCTGATATTAACATGCAAGAAACCAAGGCTTTTACGGTTACAGAAGTCAACAAATGATAGCGCCTGGGGAATAGGAGTGATACTGGGGGCTGCAGGGCCTGGGTTAGCCTCTACATCACCAGAGGAACAGAGGAGGACTAGAATAAGGATACGGCTAAAGGCTTTAAGAACTGGTCTTCTAGTGCGTTGGGTACAGAGAATAAAGGGGGCAGATTTCCGGGCGTTGTAGAAAAGTTTCAGGGCATTATGTACAGAAAAGGATATGGAAGGATATGAGTACAGTTCAGGTAACCCTAAGCGTTGGGTAACAATGAAAGAGATAGCATCACTGGAGGCACCGATTGAGTCGGTCTCCGCATGTATGGGGGGTGGGACAAAGGAGCTATCTAAGGCAGGTTTAGCTGGGCTGGGGGATCTACAGTGAAATAGTTTTTATTTTATTTTTTTTATTTTATTTTTGTCATTTAGCAGACGCTCTTATCCAGAGCGACATACAGGAGCAATTAGGGTTAAGTGCCTTGCTTAAGGGCACATCGACAGATTTTTCACCTAGTCGGCTCGGGGATTAGAACCAGCGACCTTTCGGTTACTGGCACAACGCTCTTACCCACTAAGCTACCTGCCTAATAACCGAAACAGCAATAAGCAATCCATATTGACATGGGAGAGAGGCATAAAGCAATCACAGGTGTAATTTGAGAGAGCTAAGACAACAGCTGGTAATGGCGACACATTTTGGGCTGAGGCTAAACATAAACAGGATGCGGTACCGTAAAAAGGAACAGTCCAGCAGGCATCAGCTGTATAGCTGAGTTATCATAAGGTCCGGTGAACAGCAATAGGATAGTTCGGAGGTAGTTCGGGGGCTGCTAAAGCACTAGCGAGCAAGAGGCCACGGCTAGCGTGTGCTAGCGGGCCGGGGTTAGCAGATGGAATCTTTGTGGTCGACGTCGTAACGGGAAGCCTGTTGTAACCACATCAGACGATTTCGTCGGCAGACCAGTCGTGTTGGATCGGCGGGGCTCCGTGTCAACACTAGGAGGTCCCGTCCGGTTGACAGAGAGGTAGATAGCCAGGAGATGGGCCTGGCTCATCTCATGGGCCTGGCTCAAACTAGCTCAGGCTGATTAGCCAAACCACAACGGCCATTTTGTAGCAGCTGGCTGGTAGCGATGAATCCGGTGTTAAAGGTCCAGTGATTCAGTGATTCCAGCAGAAAAACCGAGATGTTCTGGGTCGATAACGCGCTGTGCAGACAGTGCAGACTGGCCGAATAATAGTCCAGACTTGAGCTGGCTGGTAGGTGGTGCAGGCCACGGACAATGGTGAAAAACCGCTAACGGTAGCTAATAGCAAGTAGCTAGTTAGCTGGCTACTCCCGTCCGGTAGACCGAGAGGTAGATAGCCGGGATATGGGCCTGGCTCTAGGCTAGCTCGAGGCTAACTGGTGCTTGCATCGGGGGCAGTGGTGATTAGCCAAACAGCAACATCCATTCGGTTGTGGCTAGCTAGTTGCGATCCGGTGATTAATGTCCAGTGATTAAATTATTCCGGCAGAAAAATCCAATGTTCTGGGTGAAATACCGCTAACTGTGGCTAATAGCAAGTAACTAGTTAGCTGGCTAGCTAGTTTCAACTGGAGATTCTAGATAAAAGGTAAGACAATAATAGAATCCGTTCCACATTGAGTGAGGCGGGTTGCAGGAAAGTATATTTTGTAGAAGGATGAAAAGTCTGATAGGGAAATATGTACGAAAAAAACAGGGTATTTACAGGCACAAGACAAAAACTAGACTGCACTGCTACGCCCTCTTGGATAAGGGAATGTGGGAATGTGTCTATATGGAAGACAGTAAACCCTGCAAAATGGTCAATGTAAACCAGGGAAAAACACACTAGCCTCCCCTGTGACCAATAAAAACACACCATCCTCCCCTGTGACCAATAAAAACAACACACTACCCTCCCCTGTGCCCAATAAAACACACCCTCCTCCCCTGTACCCAATAAAACACACCATCCTCCCCTGTGCCCAATAAAACACACCATCCTCCCCTGTACCCAATAAAACACACCATCCTCCCCTGTGCCCAATAAAACACACCATCCTCCCCTGTGACCAATAAAAACAACACACTACCCTCCCCTGTGCCCAATAAAACACACCCTCCTCCCCTGTACCCAATAAAACACACCATCCTCCCCTGTGCCCAATAAAACACACCATCCTCCCCTGTACCCAATAAAACACACCATCCTCCCCTGTGCCCAATAAAACACACCATCCTCCCCTGTGCCCAATAAAACACACCATCCTCCCCTGTGCCCAATAAAACACACCATCCTCCCCTGTGCCCAATAAAACACACCATCCTCCCCTGTGCCCAATAAAACACACCATCCTCCCCTGTGCCCAATAAAAACACACCATCCTCCCCTGTGCCCAATAAAACACACCATCCTCCCCTGTGCCCAATAAAAACACACCATCCTCCCCTGTGCCCAATAAAAACACACCCTCCTCCCCTGTACCCAATAAAACACACCATCCTCCCCTGTACCCAATAAAAACACACCATCCTCCCCTGTGCCCAATAAAACACACCATCCTCCCCTGTACCCAATAAAAACACACCCTCCTCCCCTGTACCCAATAAAACACACCATCCTCCCCTGTACCCAATAAAAACACACCATCCTCCCCTGTGCCCAATAAAACACACCATCCTCCCCTGTACCCAATAAAACACACCATCCTCCCCTGTACCCAATAAAAACACACCATCCTCCCCTGTGCCCAATAAAACACACCATCCTCCCCTGTGCCCAATAAAACACACCATCCTCCCCTGTTCCCAATAAAACACACCATCCTCCCCTGTACCCAATAAAAACACACCATCCTCCCCTGTGCCCAATAAAACACACCATCCTCCCCTGTGCCCAATAAAACACACCATCCTCCCCTGTGCCCAATAAAACACACCATCCTCCCCTGTGCCCAATAAAACACACCATCCTCCCCTGTGCCCAATAAAACACACCATCCTCCCCTGTGCCCAATAAAACACACCATCCTCCCCTGTGCCCAATAAAAACACACCATCCTCCCCTGTGCCCAATAAAAACACACCATCCTCCCCTGTGCCCAATAAAACACACCATCCTCCCCTGTACCCAATAAAACACACCATCCTCCCCTGTACCCAATAAAACACACCATCCTCCCCTGTACCCAATAAAACACACCATCCTCCCCTGTACCCAATAAAACACACCATCCTCCCCTGTACCCAATAAAACACACCATCCTCCCCTGTGCCCAATAAAAACACACCATCCTCCCCTGTGCCCAATAAAACACACCATCCTCCCCTGTACCCAATAAAACACACCATCCTCCCCTGTACCCAATAAAACACACCATCCTCCCCTGTACCCAATAAAACACACCATCCTCCCCTGTACCCAATAAAACACACCATCCTCCCCTGTACCCAATAAAACACACCATCCTCCCCTGTGCCCAATAAAACACACCATCCTCCCCTGTGCCCAATAAAACACACCATCCTCCCCTGTGCCCAATAAAACACACCATCCTCCCCTGTGCCCAATAAAACACACCATCCTCCCCTGTGCCCAATAAAAACACACCATCCTCCCCTGTGCCCAATAAAACACACCATCCTCCCCTGTGCCCAATAAAAACACACCATCCTCCCCTGTGCCCAATAAAAACACACCCTCCTCCCCTGTACCCAATAAAACACACCATCCTCCCCTGTACCCAATAAAAACACACCATCCTCCCCTGTGCCCAATAAAACACACCATCCTCCCCTGTACCCAATAAAAACACACCCTCCTCCCCTGTACCCAATAAAACACACCATCCTCCCCTGTACCCAATAAAAACACACCATCCTCCCCTGTGCCCAATAAAACACACCATCCTCCCCTGTACCCAATAAAACACACCATCCTCCCCTGTACCCAATAAAAACACACCATCCTCCCCTGTGCCCAATAAAACACACCATCCTCCCCTGTGCCCAATAAAACACACCATCCTCCCCTGTTCCCAATAAAACACACCATCCTCCCCTGTACCCAATAAAAACACACCATCCTCCCCTGTGCCCAATAAAACACACCATCCTCCCCTGTGCCCAATAAAACACACCATCCTCCCCTGTGCCCAATAAAACACACCATCCTCCCCTGTGCCCAATAAAACACACCATCCTCCCCTGTGCCCAATAAAACACACCATCCTCCCCTGTGCCCAATAAAACACACCATCCTCCCCTGTGCCCAATAAAAACACACCATCCTCCCCTGTGCCCAATAAAAACACACCATCCTCCCCTGTGCCCAATAAAACACACCATCCTCCCCTGTACCCAATAAAACACACCATCCTCCCCTGTACCCAATAAAACACACCATCCTCCCCTGTACCCAATAAAACACACCATCCTCCCCTGTACCCAATAAAACACACCATCCTCCCCTGTACCCAATAAAACACACCATCCTCCCCTGTGCCCAATAAAAACACACCATCCTCCCCTGTGCCCAATAAAACACACCATCCTCCCCTGTACCCAATAAAACACACCATCCTCCCCTGTACCCAATAAAACACACCATCCTCCCCTGTACCCAATAAAACACACCATCCTCCCCTGTGCCCAATAAAACACACCATCCTCCCCTGTACCCAATAAAAACACACCATCCTCCCCTGTACCCAATAAAAACACACCATCATCCCCTGTACCCAATAAAAACACACCATCCTCCCCTGTGCCCAATAAAAACACACCATCCTCCCCTGTACCCAATAAAAACACACCATCCTCCCCTGTACCCAATAAAACACACCATCCTCCCCTGTGCCCAATAAAACACACCATCCTCCCCTGTACCCAATAAAAACACACCATCCTCCCCTGTACCCAATAAAAACACACCATCCTCCCCTGTGCCCAATAAAAACACACCATCCTCCCCTGTACCCAATAAAAACACACCATCCTCCCCTGTACCCAATAAAACACACCATCCTCCCCTGTACCCAATAAAACACACCATCCTCCCCTGTACCCAATAAAACACACCATCCTCCCCTGTGCCCAATAAAACACACCATCCTCCCCTGTACCCAATAAAAACACACCATCCTCCCCTGTACCCAATAAAAACACACCATCCTCCCCTGTACCCAATAAAAACACACCATCCTCCCCTGTGCCCAATAAAAACACACCATCCTCCCCTGTACCCAATAAAAACACACCATCCTCCCCTGTACCCAATAAAACACACCATCCTCCCCTGTGCCCAATAAAACACACCATCCTCCCCTGTACCCAATAAAAACACACCATCCTCCCCTGTACCCAATAAAAACACACCATCCTCCCCTGTGCCCAATAAAAACACACCATCCTCCCCTGTACCCAATAAAAACACACCATCCTCCCCTGTACCCAATAAAACACACCATCCTCCCCTGTACCCAATAAAAACACACCATCCTCCCCTGTACCCAATAAAAACACACCATCCTCCCCTGTGCCCAATAAAAACACACCATCCTCCCCTGTACCCAATAAAACACACCATCCTCCCCTGTGCCCAATAAAACACACCATCCTCCCCTGTACCCAATAAAAACACACCATCCTCCCCTGTACCCAATAAAAACACACCATCCTCCCCTGTACCCAATAAAACACACCATCCTCCCCTGTACCCAATAAAACACACCATCCTCCCCTGTGCCCAATAAAACACACCATCCTCCCCTGTACCCAATAAAAACACACCCTCCTCCCCTGTACCCAATAAAACACACCATCCTCCCCTGTACCCAATAAAACACACCATCCTCCCCTGTACCCAATAAAACACACCATCCTCCCCTGTGCCCAATAAAACACACCATCCTCCCCTGTGCCCAACCTTCCAACCCCAGTAAATTTCGAAATGTCCCTTAGGCTTTATTAGTTGAGGTTATTGTTATATGTTGAAAATTGTGTTTTACCAGAATAAAAGTAAGCTACTCTCATCTGGATATACCTGCTGAATGGGGTTTACAATAGATTTTATTTTGATTGTTCAGGTTCACCATCAGCAATAGCTTTGGTAGTTTTGCTTTAAGCAATCAGTGTATATGTACATTTTTAGATATACAGGGTAAAGTTGATCATTTCACACTGCATGGCCAAAGCAACAAGAGAAGATCTCCATAAAAACTTCCAAACGGTCAAAACCATATGATTTTGAGATGGGGGTGAAATCCAAAATGGTTCTATATATTCATTGGCTGTCATACCTAATTTGTAATCGATAAATATTAATACATTACTAGCTCAAACACTTAATCTGTAAAAATGACAAATTAATTTGTGGGTGATGGTGATTTCAGAACCAACGTGGGCAGACAATAAACACAGGCTACATTGCCCTCCCTAATCTGATGGGGTAGTAGGGTGGTAGATGCCTAGTCCCCCTCCATAATCTGATGGGGTAGTGGGTTGGTAGATGCCTAGTCTCCCCCCTAATCTGATGGGGTAGTAGGTGGTAGATGCCTAGTCTCTCCTACCCTAATCTGATGGGGTAGTGGAGTGGTAGATGCCTAATCTCCCCCCTAATCTGATGGGGTAGTGGGGTGGTAGATGCCTAGTCTCTCCTACCCTAATCTGATGGGGTAGTGGGGTGGTAGATGCCTAGTCTCCCCCCCCCTAATCTGATGGGGTAGTGGGGTGGTAGATGCCTAGTCTCTCCCCCCCTAATCTGATGGGGTAGTGGGGTGGTAGATGCCTAGTCTCTCCCCCCCTAATCTGATGGGGTAGTGGGGTGGTAGATGCCTAGTCTCCCCCGTAATCTGATGGGGTAGTGGGGTGGTAGATGCCTAGTCTCCCCCCTAATCTGATGGGGTAGTAGGTGGTAGATGCCTAGTCTCTCCTACCCTAATCTGATGGGGTAGTGGGTTGGTAGATGCCTAGTCTCCCCCCCCCCCCCCCCCCTAATCTGATGGGGTAGTAGGGTGGTAGATGCCTAGTATCCCCCTAATCTGATGGGGTAGTGGGGTGGTAGATGCCTAGTCTCCCCCTAATCTGATGGGGTAGTGGGGTGGTAGATGCCTAGTCCCCCTCCATAATCTGATGGGGTAGTGGGGTGGTAGATGCCTAGTCTCCCCCTAATCTGATGGGGTAGTGGGGTGGTAGATGCCTAGTCTCCCCCCCCTAATCTGATGGGGTAGTGGGGTGGTAGATGCCTAGTCTCTCCCCCCCCTAATCTGATGGGGGTAGTGGGGTGGTAGATGCCTAGTCTCCCCCCTAATCTGATGGGGTAGTGGGTTGGTAGATGCCTAGTCTCCCCCCTAATCTGATGGGGTAGTGGGGTGGTAGATGCCTAGTCTCCCCCCCCCTAATCTGATGGGGTAGTGGGGTGGTAGATGCCTAGTCTCTCCCCCCTAATCTGATGGGGTAGTGGGGTGGTAGATGCCTAGTCTCCCCCCCTAATCTGATGGGGTAGTGGGTTGGTAGATGCCTAGTCTCTCCCCCCCCTAATCTGATGGGGTAGTGGGGTGGTAGATGCCTAGTCTCTCCCCTAATCTGATGGGGTAGTGGGGTGGTAGATGCCTAGTCTCCCCCCTAATCTGATGGGGTAGTGGGGTGGTAGATGCCTAGTCTCCCCCCTAATCTGATGGGGTAGTGGGTTGGTAGATGCCTAGTCTCTCCCCCCCCTAATCTGATGGGGTAGTGGGGTGGTAGATGCCTAGTCTCTCCCCTAATCTGATGGGGTAGTGGGGTGGTAGATGCCTAGTCTCCCCCCTAATCTGATGGGGTAGTGGGGTGGTAGATGCCTAGTCTCCCCCCTAATCTGATGGGGTAGTGGGGTGGTAGATGCCTAGTCTCCCCCCTAATCTGATGGGGTAGTGGGGTGGTAGATGCCTAGTCTCCCCCCCCCCCTAATCTGATGGGGTAGTGGGGTGGTAGATGCCTAGTCTCTCCCCCCCTAATCTGATGGGGTAGTGGGGTGGTAGATGCCTAGTCTCTCCCCCCCTAATCTGATGGGGTAGTGGGGTGGTAGATGCCTAGTCTCCCCCCTAATCTGATGGGGTAGTGGGGTGGTAGATGCCTAGTCTCCCCCCTAATCTGATGGGGTAGTAGGTGGTAGATGCCTAGTCTCTCCTACCCTAATCTGATGGGGTAGTGGGTTGGTAGATGCCTAGTCTCCCCCCCCCCCCCCTAATCTGATGGGGTAGTAGGGTGGTAGATGCCTAGTATCCACCTAATCTGATGGGGTAGTGGGGTGGTAGATGCCTAGTCTCCCCCTAATCTGATGGGGTAGTGGGGTGGTAGATGCCTAGTCCCCCTCCATAATCTGATGGGGTAGTGGGGTGGTAGATGCCTAGTCTCCCCCTAATCTGATGGGGTAGTGGGGTGGTAGATGCCTAGTTTCTCCCCCCCCTAATCTGATGGGGTAGTGGGGTGGTAGATGCCTAGTCTCTCCCCCCCCCTAATCTGATGGGGGTAGTGGGGTGGTAGATGCCTAGTCTCCCCCCTAATCTGATGGGGTAGTGGGTTGGTAGATGCCTAGTCTCCCCCCTAATCTGATGGGGTAGTGGGGTGGTAGATGCCTAGTCTCCCCCCCCCTAATCTGATGGGGTAGTGGGGTGGTAGATGCCTAGTCTCTCCCCCCTAATCTGATGGGGTAGTGGGGTGGTAGATGCCTAGTCTCCCTCCTAATCTGATGGGGTAGTGGGTTGGTAGATGCCTAGTCTCTCCCCCCCTAATCTGATGGGGTAGTGGGGTGGTAGATGCCTAGTCTCTCCCCTAATCTGATGGGGTAGTGGGGTGGTAGATGCCTAGTCTCCCCCCTAATCTGATGGGGTAGTGGAGTGGTAGATGCCTAGTCTCCCACCTAATCTGATGGGGTAGTGGGTTGGTAGATGCCTAGTCTCTCCCCCCCCTAATCTGATGGGGTAGTGGGGTGGTAGATGCCTAGTCTCTCCCCTAATCTGATGGGGTAGTGGGGTGGTAGATGCCTAGTCTCCCCCCTAATCTGATGGGGTAGTGGGGTGGTAGATGCCTAGTCTCCCCCCTAATCTGATGGGGTAGTGGGGTGGTAGATGCCTAGTCTCCCCCCTAATCTGATGGGGTAGTGGGGTGGTAGATGCCTAGTCTCCCCCCCCCCTAATCTGATGGGGTAGTGGGGTGGTAGATGCCTAGTCTCCCCCCTAATCTGATGGGGTAGTGGAGTGGTAGATGCCTAGTCTCTCCCCCCCTAATCTGATGGGGTAGTGGGGTGGTAGATGCCTAGTCTCTCCCCCCCTAATCTGATGGGGTAGTGGGGTGGTAGATGCCTAGTCTCCCCCCCCCTAATCTGATGGGGTAGTGGGGTGGTAGATGCCTAGTCTCTCCCCCCTAATCTGATGGGGTAGTGGGGTGGTAGATGCCTAGTCTCCCCCCTAATCTGATGGGGTAGTGGGTTGGTAGATGCCTAGTCTCTCCCCCCCTAATCTGATGGGGTAGTGGGGTGGTAGATGCCTAGTCTCTCCCCCCCCTAATCTGATGGGGTAGTGGGGGGGTAGATGCCTAGTCTCTACCCCCCCCTAATCTGATGGGGTAGTGGGGTGGTAGATGCCTAGTCTCCCCCCTAATCTGATGGGGTAGTGGGGTGGTAGATGCCTAGTCTCCCCCCCCCTAATCTGATGGGGTAGTGGGGTGGTAGATGCCTAGTCTCTCCCCCCCCCTAATCTGATGGGGTAGTGGGGTGGTAGATGCCTAGTCTCTCCCCCCTAATCTGATGGGGTAGTGGGGTGGTAGATGCCTAGTCTCCCCCCCCCCCTAATCTGATGGGGTAGTGGGGTGGTAGATGCCTAGTCTCTCCCCCCTAATCTGATGGGGTAGTGGGGTGGTAGATGCCTAGTCTCTCCCCCCCTAATCTGATGGGGTAGTGGGGTGGTAGATGCCTAGTCTCTCCCCCCCTAATCTGATGGGGTAGTGGGGTGGTAGATGCCTAGTCTTCCCCCCCCCCCTAATCTGATGGGGTTAGTGGGGTGGTAGATGCCTAGTCTCTCCCCCCCTAATCTGATGGGGTAGTGGGGTGGTAGATGCCTAGTCTCTCCCCCCCTAATCTGATGGGGTAGTGGGGTGGTAGATGCCTAGTCTCCCCCCTAATCTGATGGGGTAGTGGGGTGGTAGATGCCTAGTCTCCCCCCTAATCTGATGGGGTAGTGGGGTGGTAGATGCCTAGTCTCTCCCCCCCTAATCTGATGGGGTAGTGGGGTGGTAGATGCCTAGTCTCCCCCCCTAATCTGATGGGGTAGTGGGGTGGTAGATGCCTAGTCTCTCCCCCCCTAATCTGATGGGGTAGTGGGGTGGTAGATGCCTAGTCTCTCCCCCCCTAATCTGATGGGGTAGTGGGGTGGTAGATGCCTAGTCTCTCCCCCCCTAATCTGATGGGGTAGTGGGGTGGTAGATGCCTAGTCTCTCCCCCCCTAATCTGATGGGGTAGTGGGGTGGTAGATGCCTAGTCTCTCCCCCCCCTAATCTGATGGGGTAGTGGGGTGGTAGATGCCTAGTCTCTCCCCCCCTAATCTGATGGGGTAGTGGGGTGGTAGATGCCTAGTCTCTCCCCCCCCTAATCTGATGGGGTAGTGGGGTGGTAGATGCCTAGTCTCCCCCCCCCCTAATCTGATGGGGTAGTGGGGTGGTAGATGCCTAGTCTCCCCCCTAATCTGATGGGGTAGTGGGGTGGTAGATGCCTAGTCTCTACCCCCCCTAATCTGATGGGGTAGTGGGGTGGTAGATGCCTAGTCTCTCCCCCCCCTAATCTGATGGGGTAGTGGGGTGGTAGATGCCTAGTCTCCCCCCCCCCCTAATCTGATGGGGTAGTGGGGTAGTAGATGCCTAGTCTCCCCCCTAATCTGATGGGGTAGTGGGGTGGTAGATGCCTACGCAGATCTCTCCCCCCCTAATCTGATGGGGTAGTGGGGTGGTAGATGCCTAGTCCCCCCCCACCCTAATCTGATGGGGTAGTGGGGTGGTAGATGCCTAGTCTTTACCCCCCCTAATCTGATGGGGTAGTGGGGTAGTAGATGCCTAATCTCCCCCCTAATCTGATGGGGTAGTGGGGTGGTAGATGCCTAGTCTCTCCCCCCCCTAATCTGATGGGGTAGTGGGGTGGTAGATGCCT
>NW_028164442.1:0-13758 GCF_964263955.1 Coregonus lavaretus | reverse complement strand
TTCCTAACACCGCGCACAGTTGTGCCAGCATCGGAGATTAGTGAGCGCAATGTCACTAAATGCGACACATTCTAATCATCGTCCAGAGCTGATTAATAAGATGAAACAGACTGATTTTTGTATGTATGTATTGTAAACGTGTATTACTATCCTAAATATGGATTAGAATTGCATTAGGTTTTGCCTTTGCACAACGCTTTTGTTTTTGCTGTGTAGTCTACAGTGCTAGGCTACGTGGTTGTAATAGACTACGCCTGTGATAAATGTATTTCCTCACTGGGATCAATGAAGTCCAATTCAATTTGATATTGATTGGACGTCTTGTAAAAGATAAACGTCCTAACTTTAATTTGAGAACTTAAACCACCTTAAACAGTCATTAACACGTGGAGAGCTTGGCACTATAAGGTTATATCGGCAAAAAAAGATGATTCTGAGATAATTGGCTTTAAAGTCCTGAACCCTCATTGGTTTGAATGGCGTCAGCAAAATGAATTGGGTGGTGTTTAGAGTACTGTATAGGTAGAGAACATTGACCAGAACAAAGCTATGACAATAAATACATTGACAAAAAAATGTAGATAGAATCTAATAGTCCCAAGCTCTGGATGTCTCAGTAGCCACTATTTGACCACGAGGAATCAGGCTGCAGTGGGTGGGTGTGTGTGCAGTGTGCTGCATTCAGGGTGGTGTAGTTGGTGGGTGTGTGTGTGCAGTGTGCTGCATTCAGGGTGGTGTAGTTGGTGGTGGGTGTGTGTGTGCAGTGTGCTGCATTCAGGGTGGTGTAGTTGGTGGGTGGGTGGGTGTGTGTGTGCAGTGTGCTGCATTCAGGGTGGTGTAGTTGGGGTGTGCAGTGTGCTGCATTCAGGGTGGTGTAGTTGGTGGGTGTGTGTGTGTGTGTGTGTGTGTGCAGTGTGCTGCATTCAGGGTGGTGTAGTTGGTGGGTGTGTGTGTGCAGTGTGCTGCATTCAGGGTGGTGTAGTTGGTGGGTGGGTGTGTGTGTGTGTGCAGTGTGCTGCATTCAGGGTGTTGTAGTTGGTGGGTGGGTGTGTGTGTGTGTGCAGTGTGCTGCATTCAGGGTGGTGTAGTTGGTGGGTGGGTGTGTGTGCAGTGTGCTGCATTCAGGGTGGTGTAGTTGGTGGGTGGGTGTGTGTGTGCAGTGTGCTGCATTCAGGGTGGTGTAGTTGGTGGGTGGGTGTGTGTGTGCAGTGTGCTGCATTCAGGGTGGTGTATTTGGTGGGTGTGTGTGTGTGTGTGTGGGCAGTGTGCTGCATTCAGGGTGGTGTAGTTGGTGGGTGTGTGTGTGTGTGTGTGTGTGCAGTGTGCTGCATTCAGGGTGGTGTAGTTGGTGGGTGGGTGTGTGTGTGCAGTGTGCTGCATTCAGGGTGGTGTAGTTGGGTGTGTGCAGTGTGCTGCATTCAGGGTGGTGTAGTTGGTGTGTGTGTGTGTGTGTGTGTGTGTGTGTGCAGTGTGCTGCATTCAGGGTGGTGTAGTTGGTGTGTGTGTGTGTGTGTGCAGTGTGCTGCATTCAGGGTGGTGTAGTTGGTGTGTGTGTGTGTGCAGTGTGCTGCATTCAGGGTGGTGTAGTTGGTGGGTGTGTGTGTGTGCAGTGTGCTGCATTCAGGGTGGTGTAGTTGGTGTGTGTGTGTGTGCAGTGTGCTGCATTCAGGGTGGTGTAGTTGGTTGGTGTGTGTGTGTGTGTGTGCAGTGTGCTGCATTCAGGGTGGTGTAGTTGGTGGGTGTGTGTGTGTGTGTGTGCAGTGTGCTGCATTCAGGGTGGTGTAGTTGGTGTGTGTGTGTGTGTGTGTGTGTGTGTGTGTGCAGTGTGCTGCATTCAGGGTGGTGTAGTTGGTGGGTCGGTGTGTGTGTGTGTGTGCAGTGTGCTGCATTCAGGGTGGTGTAGTTGGTGTGTGTGTGTGTGTGTGGTGTGCAGTGTGCTGCATTCAGGGTGGTGTAGTTCGTGGGTGTGTGTGTGTGTGTGTGTGCAGTGTGCTGCATTCAGGGTGGTGTAGTTGGTGGGTGTGTGTGTGTGCAGTGTGCTGCATTCAGGGTGGTGTAGTTGGTGGGTGTGTGTGTGCAGTGTGCTGCATTCAGGGTGGTGTAGTTGGTGGGTGTGTGTGTGTGTGTGCAGTGTGCTGCATTCAGGGGGGTGTAGTTGGTGTGTGTGTGTGTGTGTGTGTGTGCAGTGTGCTGCATTCAGGGGGGTGTAGTTGGTGTGTGTGTGTGTGTGTGTGTGCAGTGTGCTGCATTCAGGGTGGTGTAGTTGGTGTGTGTGTGTGTGTGTGTGTGCAGTGTGCTGCATTCAGGGTGGTGTAGTTGGTGGGTGGGTGTGTGTGTGCAGTGTGCTGCATTCAGGGTGGTGTAGTTGGTGGGTGGGTGTGTGTGTGCAGTGTGCTGCATTCAGGGTGGTGTATTTGGTGGGTGTGTGTGTGTGTGTGGGGGCAGTGTGCTGCATTCAGGGTGGTGTAGTTGGTGGGTGTGTGTGTGTGTGTGCAGTGTGCTGCATTCAGGGTGGTGTAGTTGGTGGGTGGGTGTGTGTGTGCAGTGTGCTGCATTCAGGGTGGTGTAGTTGGGTGTGTGCAGTGTGCTGCATTCAGGGTGGTGTAGTTGGTGGGTGTGTGTGTGTGTGTGTGTGTGTGTGTGCAGTGTGCTGCATTCAGGGTGGTGTAGTTGGTGTGTGTGTGTGTGTGTGCAGTGTGCTGCATTCAGGGTGGTGTAGTTGGTGTGTGTGTGTGTGTGTGTGTGTGTGTGTGCAGTGTGCTGCATTCAGGGTGGTGTAGTTGGTGGGTGTGTGTGTGTGCAGTGTGCTGCATTCAGGGTGGTGTAGTTGGTGTGTGTGTGTGCAGTGTGCTGCATTCAGGGTGGTGTAGATGGTGGGTGTGTGTGTGTGTGTGTGCAGTGTGCTGCATTCAGGGTGGTGTAGTTGGTGTTTGTGTGTGTGTGTGTGTGCAGTGTGCTGCATTCAGGGTGGTGTAGTTGGTGGGTCGGTGTGTGTGTGTGTGTGCAGTGTGCTGCATTCAGGGTGGTGTAGTTGGTGTGTGTGTGTGTGTGTGGTGTGCAGTGTGCTGCATTCAGGGTGGTGTAGTTCGTGGGTGTGTGTGTGTGTGCAGTGTGCTGCATTCAGGGTGGTGTAGTTGGTGGGTGTGTGTGTGTGTGCAGTGTGCTGCATTCAGGGTGGTGTAGTTGGTGGGGGTGTGTGTGTGTGTGTGTGCAGTGTGCTGCATTCAGGGTGGTGTAGTTGGTGTGTGTGTGTGTGTGCAGTGTGCTGCATTCAGGGTGGTGTAGTTGGTGTGTGTGTGTGTGTGCAGTGTGCTGCATTCAGGGTGGTGTAGTTGGTGGGTGTGTGTGTGCAGTGTGCTGCATTCAGGGGGGTGTAGTTGGTGTGTGTGTGTGTGTGTGTGTGTGCAGTGTGCTGCATTCAGGGTGGTGTAGTTGGTGGGTGTGTGTGTGTGTGTGTGCAGTGTGCTGCATTCAGGGTGGTGTAGTTGGTGGGTGGGTGTGTGTGTGTGTGTGTGCAGTGTGCTGCATTCAGGGTGGTGTAGTTGGTGGGTGTGTGTGTGTGTGTGTGTGTGTGTGTGCAGTGTGCTGCATTCAGGGTGGTGTAGTTGGTGGATGTATGTGTGTGTGTGCAGTGTGCTGCATTCAGGGTGGTGTAGTTGGTGTGTGTGTGTGTGTGTGTGTGTGCAGTGTGCTGCATTCAGGGTGGTGTAGTTGGTGGGTGTGTGTGTGTGCACTGTGCTGCATTCAGGGTGGTGTAGTTGGTGGGTGTGTGTGTGTGTGTGTGTGTATGCAGTGTGCTGCATTCAGGGTGGTGTAGTTGGTGGGTGGGTGTGTGTGTGTGCAGTGTGCTGCATTCAGGGTGGTGTAGTTGGTGGGTGTGTATGTGTGTGTGCAGTGTGCTGCATTCAGGGTGGTGTAGTTGGTGGGTGTGTGTGTGTGTGTGTGTGTGTGTGTGTGTGCAGTGTTCTGCATTCAGGGTGGTGTAGTTGGTGGATGTATGTGTGTGTGCAGTGTGCTGCATTCAGGGTGGTGTAGTTGGTGGGTGTGTGTGTGTGTGCAGTGTGCTGCATTCAGGGTGGTGTAGTTGGTGGGTGGGTGTGTGTTTGTGTAGTGTGCTGCATTCAGGGTGGTGTAGTTGGTGGGTGGGTGTTGTCACGAACCGGCTCAAGTTCGTAACAAAAGGGAGACACGTGGAGACAAGGAGTACTCAAAGTATATATTAATTAATTAAAGTAAACTAAATCAAATAACAATGGTGTGTGTAATCAGTAATCAGTAGTGTAAGTGAGTGTTTGCATGCATAAATGTAATATGGAAAAGTGTTGAAACGTGCCAAAGCAAACAACCCAATAAAGCCACAAAAATGTCACAACCAAGATCAAAGTATCTGCCTGGAGAGAGTCTCCTCAATGAATGTGGAAAAGGTCCATTTATGCTGGGACACACCCGGCCCAGGTGTTTCCCATGTAGCTGACGACCCTCCCAACTCCGCCCACCGGCATCCTAATAAGGAAACAAGAGCAAAGAGAGAATACGGCAGACAGAGTGGGAGGGTCGTCACACCCCCACCCATAAGACCGGGGACCAACAAGGACCCCGGACCAACGTACCAGCCCCTGCGTCCCAAACCGACAAATTGTACATGTTCACACCTCCACTTGCCCCACCCATCATCCTCCTCTCCAGACCTCAGCAACCTTTACACAGGAAGCAACCTTTAAGAGGAAAGAAGAACACAAGACTAGGAGGGGACAAACAGGAAAGATAGAACATGACAAAATCAAACAATGGTCGGTCACATCAATATTCATGAACAGGGCGCACGTCACCCTGCCCAACCACCTTTCCAAGGTATACAACAGTCGCCTGAGCAAACTCTCATTCAGCCAAATTCATCGTGAGGCAACCCGCAGCCAGACGTCCGAACAAGGCCTGAATACGGGACAGATGCTCCTCCCAAGCATCTGCATATATCACTACATCGTCCAGATAAACAGCGCACCCGGCCAGACCAGAGACAACCCTGTTCATAAGTCGCTGAAAAGTGGCAGGCGCATTACGCAGTCCGAAACTCATAACCGAATACGAGTACAGACCAAAAGGTGTAATAAAGGCAGAGATTTCATGTGCCCTACTCATCAGTGGCACCTGCCAATACCCCTTTAACAGGTCAAATTTGCTCACAAACGTAGCTGCGCCGACTTGACCAACGCAGTCCTCCATCCGAGGAAGAGGAAATGAATCCGGCCCAGTGACATCGTTTACCTTACGGTAGTCCGTACAAAATCTATTTGTTCCATCCGATTTACTGCCCAAGATACAGGGAGAAGCCCAACTGGAGAAAGAAGGATCTGCTATTTTACTCTCCAGCCTATACCTGACCTCAGCATCCAGACAACGCAGTTTCTCTGAAGAAACTCTATAGAACCGTTGACGAATGGGGTCAGCATCTCCAATGTCAATATCATGTTCTATTAAGTTTGTACGTGTAGGTGTATCCGAAAACAACCCTGGAAATCTCCGAATCAACCCAACCATCTCTTTCCGCTCATCAACAGGTAGATGAGTAAGAAGGCTATCTAAAATCTCCAGTGTCTCTGAATTTTTCAATCTACCCTGCAGTATGCAATTGTCAGGACCAGAAACATCTTCCTGCTCCTGCACAGACCTAGCATGACCAGAACTCAGGGAATAAACAGTATCAGCCAAAAGAACAGCCTTACCGTCCTCTGTAGACTCCCCCTGTTCAGTCTCAGAGGAACGTGCATAATAGGGTTTTAACAAATTTACATGGCACAGTTGGTGTGCTTTCCTCCGTTCTGGAGTGGCAACTAGATAATTTTGCTCAGTGTACTGGCGCACCACTGTATATGAACCTTGAAACTTGGCTTGAAAAGGAGAACCAACAATTGGCAGCAGAGCCAGAACCTGATCACCTGGACTAAAGTGATGAGGCTCAGCTCGGCGATCATATATGCTCTTCATCCTGTCCTGTGAAGATGATAGCTCCTCTTTAGCCATTTCACCAGCGGCATACAAGCGTCGCCGAAAATCACCCACATATGATAACAGGGACTGAGGAGGCTCGGGAGGCTTCCAGTCATCCTGGAAAACAGATAAAAGCCCACGCACCCGATGTCCAAACACTAGGTCATTTGGGCTAAAACCCGTGCTCTCCTGTGAAACCTCCCTAGCAGCTAACAGTAACCAAGGCAACCCCTCCTCCCAATCCTTATCCATCTCAGTACAATAAGCTCTCAACAAAGACTTAAGTGTTTGATGGAAACGTTCCAGTGCTCCTTGACTTTGGGCATGATAAGCGCTAGACAAGTTGTGTTTAATATGGAGTTGTTGGAGAACCTGTCCAAAGAGATTAGAGGTGAAATTAGATCCTTGATCACTTTGAATGACCTTAGGGATTCCAAACAGTGAGAAAAACTGAGTCAAAGCTTTTAACACAGCCTTAGTCGTGATAGACCGGAGAGGAAAGGCAACAGGAAACCTAGTGGTCTGACACATCACAGTCAACAAATAATTACTACCCTTTCTAGAACAAGGCAGAGGACCAACACAGTCAATAATCAAATACTCAAAAGGTTTACTGAGTACAGGAATAGGGAACAGTGGTACCGGCTTAATAGCTTGATTAGGTTTACCAGTTAATTGACAGGTGTGACAAGTTTTGATGAAATCAGAAACATCCCTCTTTAATCTTGGCCAAAAAAAATGTCGTAATATGCGATTGTAGGTTTTTCTCACACCCATATGCCCAGCAACGTCGTTGTGAGAAGTTGTCAGCACCAACTCACGAAGCCTAACTGGTACCACAACCTGACTAATCGCCTCCCCCAGAAAACAACTACCATGAGACATCCACTTTCTCATCAGGACCTCCTCTTGGAGAAAATAGCCCTGTGCGACATCTCCCAACTGTTCTACAGGCACAATTTGGTCCCGCAACTCTTCTAATGTAGGGTCAGCCCGTTGCGCCTCGATTAAATCGGAGCGGGATACAGATAACGGGATAACAGGGAAAACAGTAACAGACTTCTTTATGGTATTCTCGTTAGCCAGTTCCGTGACCAAGTCATCAGGGATCATAGAACGCGTCACTGCACACGCAGAAAACACCTCTGGGAAATTCTGCGCACTCTCATCATGAATCCCTACAATTGAAGGCTTAGTAGAAACCGCTAAAGATGGAAACACGATAGGCCACACACGCTCCCCAGCCAAGTTATTTCCAAGGATCACGTCAACACCCTCAATAGGCAATGAAGGACGCACCCCCACAACAACCTCACCTTTCACCAGTCCACAATCCAACATCAGTTTATGCAATGGAACTGACAGAGTGTTCAAACCTATTCCCCTAATTAGAACACTATTCCCCGAATCAGTCTCCGCAGAGAAGGGTAACACAGATTCCAACACAAATGATTCAGAGGCACCTGTATCTCTTAGGATCTTTACTGGCACTAGGTTCTTACTTCCTACCATAGACACAAAACCCTCCGTAACAAAAGGTAAATAGTCGGGATCAATATAGCCCTTCACGTGGCTCTGGGCATGAGACAATGCGTCAGGAGTGAACTGATGTGAAACAGGCGCTGCTAACGCTATAGGCCTCGATTTACCATAAGCACCTGTACTGAATTTACCCCTAGACCTAAGAATCGGACATTCATTTTTCCAATGACCTAATTCTCGACAGTAGTGACACTCTTGACCAAAGTCAGTTTTACCACGGGTATCAGGCTCAACCCCAGTTGAATGAAACTCTGCCCGGGAACCGAAGTATCTCGGCGAGCGAGGCCCAAATCTCTGCGAACACCCCCACTCACTCCGAATACGGGGTTCTGCAAAAAAATGTGTGTGAGTCAACACATATTCATCTGCCAAAACCGCAGCTTCAGCGACAGTCTTTATTTTTCGTTCGTTAATGTACGTCGCTATACGATCAGGGATTGTGTCCTTAAATTGTTCTAACATAATCAGATCACACAGCCCTTGGAAAGTCATAACTGCAGAGGCAGAACACCAGCGATTGAACTGTGAAGATAATATTCGCGCAAACTCAACATGAGTCTGCTGATCATCCCTTTTTAAAGTTCTAAATCGTTGGCGGTAAGCCTCAGGGACCAATTCGTAACTCTGTAACACAGCCGTTTTAACCTTCTCATAACTAACACTGTCTGCTACACTAAGAGCTGAATATGCTTCTTGCGCTTTACCAGTCAGCACACACTGCAACATCAAAGTGCGATCAGAATCAGGCCAACTCCTAGCGTCAGCAACACGCTCAAACAACGAAAAGAATGTCTCCGGGTCCTTTTCATTAAACTGGGGCAACAACCGTAAATTCCCAACAATATCAAATGTGTCTGGATTACGACCAAAAGAGGAACGACCCCTAGGTAACTCTGGGTCACCTTCCCAGAGCAAACTCTCCCCTGAGAGCTTTCCTTCCCTAACCAACTCTAGTCGCTCTTGTTGCAGCTTGATTTTAGCACGCTCCATATCCTGTTTAAATTCCAATTCCCTTTCATATTTTACACGATCATGCTCCATTTTAGCTTGTTCATGCTCCAGCTGTAACAGAAGCAGTTCTTTCTGCTGTTCAAAAAGAAGACTACTATGACTAACCGATGGAGCGGTCATTGTAACATATCGGGGAGACAACGTGTCCTCAGCAGAGGCTGCCCCAGTGGTAACATCCAGAATACCACTCTCCATCAAATTGGCCTTCAATATTAACCTAATAGATTTTTTTAGGCGTTTATCACTAATTTCAACCTTGTAGTGTTCAGCAACCTTCAACAGCTGTTCTTTAGTACATAATTCTAACAGTTCTTCTGATGGAAAGCGAATGAACTCGTCTACATTAGACGCCATAATCAGGAAAATAAATAAATATATATATATCATAGTAATCTTGCTCAACCCCTCTGCTGAGCACACCAGACACAAGAGAAATGACAATCACACCGAGCACCACAGAAAAGAGCTGGGATATGGAGCTTCCCCAAAACCTACAATAACTCAACCCTAGTCTTCGTGCAGATTCGCGGTGGGTAATTACGCACTGTAGCCCGCTGGCAAGGAATTAAACCCCCCAGCACGCTGGTAGATTCCCCCAAGCCACGGATGTGCCCCCGAGACAACTGCTCAGTCCACAGACACCACACAAAAATAACAAACATTTAACCATGCCCAACGTATCCCAAAACAAAACACGTCACTAAGCCTATCAGGGGAAAAGTTATAGCTCCGGGTAGCAAATGTCACTACCCTACCCAATCTCCCACTGAGGTACACAGCCGATTGTACTCACCTCCTCAGCCCGATGTCCCAACAGCGAGTAGAGCAAGAGTTTCCAAGCTGGGCAGGGACTGGAAACTAACCAATGTACTCTCTCCAACGCAGTACAAAACCCAAAGGCAACCAATACTGGCCTATCAAACTCAAACAAACTAACAAAATTTACAAAGAAAAACCCTACAGAATTGGACATTAACTCCACGTTCTCCCAAACACAACCAGTTCAAAATCCCAGACGAGCCCCCACTTGTCACGAACCGGCTCAAGTTCGTAACAAAAGGGAGACACGTGGAGACAAGGAGTACTCAAAGTATATATTTATTAATTAAAGTAAACTAAATCAAATAACAATGGTGTGTGTAATCAGTAATCAGTAGTGTAAGTGAGTGTTTGCATGCATAAATGTAATATGGAAAAGTGTTGAAACGTGCCAAAGCAAACAACCCAAAAAAGCCACAAAAATGTCACAACCAAGATCAAAGTATCTGCCTGGAGAGAGTCTCCTCAATGAATGTGGAAAAGGTCCATTTATGCTGGGACACACCCGGCCCAGGTGTTTCCCATGTAGCTGACGACCCTCCCAACTCCGCCCACCGGCATCCTAATAAGGAAACAAGAGCAAAGAGAGAATACGGCAGACAGAGTGGGAGGGTCGTCACAGTGTGTGTGTGTGTGTGTGTGTGCAGTGTGCTGCATTCAGGGTGGTGTAGTTGGTGTGTGTGTGTGTGCAGTGTGCTGCATTCAGGGTGGTGTAGTTGGTGGGTGTGTGTGTGTGTGCAGTGTGCTGCATTCAGGGTGGTGTAGTTGGTGGGCTTGTGTGTGTGTGCAGTGTGCTGCATTCAGGGTGGTGTAGTTGGTGTGTGTGTGTGTGCAGTGTGCTGCATTCAGGGTGGTGTAGTTGGTGGGTGTGTGTGTGTGTGCAGTGTGCTGCATTCAGGGTGGTGTAGTTGGTGGGTGTGTGTGTGTGTGTGTGTGTGTGTGTAGTGTGCTGCATTCAGGGTGGTGTAGTTGGTGGGTGTGTGTGTGTGCAGTGTGCTGCATTCAGGGTGGTGTAGTTGGTGGGTGTGTGTGTGTGTGTGCAGTGTGCTGCATTCAGGGTGGTATAGTTGGTGGGTGGGTGTGTGTGTGTGCAGTGTGCTGCATTCAGGGTGGTGTAGTTGGTGGGTGTGTATGTGTGTGTGCAGTGTGCTGCATTCAGGGTGGTGTAGTTGGTGGGCTTGTGTGTGTGTGCAGTGTGCTGCATTCAGGGTGGTGTAGTTGGTGGGTGTGTGTGTGTGTGTGTGTGCAGTGTGCTGCATTCAGGGTGGTGTAGTTGGTGTGTGTGTGTGTGTGTGTGTGTGTGTGTGTGTGCAGTGTGCTGCATTCAGGGTGGTGTAGTTGGTGGGTGTGTATGTGTGTGTGCAGTGTGCTGCATTCAGGGTGGTGTAGTTGGTGTGTGTGTGTGTGCAGTGTGCTGCATTCAGGGTGGTGTAGTTGGTGGGTGTGTGTGTGTGTGTGTGCAGTGTGCTGCATTCAGGGTGGTGTAGTTGGTGTGTGTGTGTGTGTGTGTGTGTGTGCAGTGTGCTGCATTCAGGGTGGTGTAGTTCGTGGGTGTGTGTGTGTGTGTGTGTGTGCAGTGTGCTGCATTCAGGGTGGTGTAGTTGGTGGGTGTGTGTGTGTGTGTGTGTGCAGTGTGCTGCATTCAGGATGGTGTAGTTGGTGTGTGTGTGTGTGTGTGTGTGCAGTGTGCTGCATTCAGGGTGGTGTAGTTGGTGGGTGTGTGTGTGTGCAGTGTGCTGCATTCAGGGTGGTGTAGTTGGGGACAGTAAAGGCCAGCTGGAATATCAATGGGCTTACAGTGGTCGATAAGGACGGACAACACAACACACACACACACACACACACACACACACACACACACATGTTCCCCTGCGTAGAGTGTGTAAAATCACTAACACTGTTGTTCATGCAGAGATAAAGAAATATCCAAGAAGAAATAGCTGTAGATTTACAGTCAAATCAATAGCGAATTAGTATTCTCCACGGAAAACACTGTCTCTATCAAAGAACAACAGTGGAGGGAAGGAAAGAAAGACAGGAAAAGAACGAGAGAGGAGGGAGGTAAGAGTGTTGCTGACACAGTCCTCTCTTTCTCTCTGCAGGATACCATGTGAAGAGTTTTCCTGACACAGTCCTCTCTTTCCCTCTGCAGGATACCATGTGAAGAGTTTTCCTGACACAGTCCTCTCTTTCCCTCTGCAGGATACCATGTGAAGTGTGTTGCTCGAACACCTTCTCCAATCTCTTCCAACACTCATTATTGTGAGCTAGAAATACTAAAGTGATGATAAACTAGGGCTGAGGCTGATGAACCAAACCATGTTTGTATACCAAATGGCACTCTAGTATAGTGCAGGACTTTCAACCAGAGCCCTATGGGACTCTTCCAACAGTAGGTTATTTGTTTAAAGGTAGAGTCATCAATGCATGTAAGTAAACAGCTATATCCGTCCGACTTCCAAATCAACTAAGAGCATGAATCGCGAGGTCTACACTTTTGAGGCTGTTTTTTGGTCACGTGTAGCTATCACATTTTTAGCAGCGTGAAGCGCGCCCGTGCACATGCGCAGATACTATGCGCTACTCTGTGAGGTCATCGTCTTGCATCATGCTCTTCTGCAACATTCGTGGTGCTGCAACATTAGAGCGTCATATCGCTGAGTCTCTGTTAAAGGTCAGCTGAGGTCCATGTCTCTGTCATTCGGGTGCTAAGCATTCTGTCATTCTCCCTCCCTGTGTTGGCTTGGATACCTCAAGAGCTTGCAGCTCTTTTCAATGCTGCTACCCTTCACGCTCAATTTTTAACATTGTGTCAACGTCCCAGCGGTACTAGAAGGCTTCTATAGAATGGAGTGTTCATCAGAAAAGAGAAGGTGATGGCATGTCCCAAAAACTCAACATCATCAAATTATTTTTGAATGTTTAATTTATTCATAAAAAAAAGATAACACATTTCGACCTCAATAAGGTAAGAACTGGACACGATTCAGGTCAAAATGCAGCTCGGCTTCATTAAACGGACATGAAAGAACTGGACATGAAAGGAAGTACCTTGTAGAAGCCAACCATAATACAGGAAAGTTACACAGCCAGGTCACCCGTGATACAAGTCAGCATTCGACGTCCATCCATGTTTGAGGACATCGGGAGATGATGTGGAAACCGGCCACCAGGGGTAACAGTGAGGTTTGGGTTTTGCTAGGGCGTTTTGGACAGGAATGGCGGATGGGGGTTAGCATCTGCCTCTGATTCAAAAGATTTGCCTCCGATTGCAAGTTCAAATCCAGCGATAGAAAGTTATATTTGAGATTTCTGTTTTAAGCCTATCCCAAACCTTAACCCTTACATTAACCAATCAGAGTTAATGCCTAACCTTTAAATGTGGAGTTAATGCCTAAACACTTCAAAATTTGACGTTTACAACAACTTCGAATTTGACGTTTGAGAAACATGGATGAATGTCTAATTCTGACGTGAGACTGTGAAAGCTAGTTGAAGTTGCATCCCCCTTACCCTGGAGTTTACTTTCCTTACCCTGGAGTTTACTTTCCTTACCCTGGAGTTTACTTTCCTTACCCTGGAGTTTACTTTCCTTACCCTGGAGTTTACTTTCCTTACCCTGGAGTTTACTTCCCTTACCCTGGAGTTTACTTTCCTTACCCTGGAGTTTACTTTCCTTACCCTGGAGTTTACTTCCCTTACCCTGGAGTTTACTTCCCTTACCCTGGAGTTTACTTTCCTTACCCTGGAGTTTACTTTCCTTACCCTGGAGTTTACTTTCCTTACCCTGGAGTTTACTTTCCTTACCCTGGAGTTTACTTTCCTTACCCTGGAGTTTACTTTCCTTACCCTGGAGTTTACTTTCCTTACCCTGCAGAGTTTTCAGATCAGTGCAGTTGAGTCTAACCTCCAATGAAATCAGTAAGCCATTTTCATGGTGTTGAGATCAACATTTATTTTCCAATTTCTTTCCCAAGAAACACAGCACTGAGAGTGAATGAGGTTTTAAACAGAGCTGAATATGAGTTAATCCCCTGTAAAATGATATCATAGTGGTGGAACAGAGAACTCATGGCTACTTTGTCACTCCCTTACATCTCGTTTTGCGTCATAGCTGCCCTCAGGACAGTAGAGCTTAATTATACTGACTGATATTGGTGTGTGTGTGTGAGTGTGTGTGTGTGTGTGTATGTTTTTGTGTGTGTGTGAGAGAGAGGGAGGGAGGGTGAGAATGAGAAATAAAGAGAGAGAGAGACGGAGAGAGAGGGAGAGGGAGAGGGAGAAAGAGAGGTAGAGAGATGAGAGAGAGAGGGGGGGAGCGGGAGGAGAGAGAGCGAGAGAGAGAGAGAGAGAGGGAGAGAGGTAAAGCGAGAGAGAGAGAGAGAGAGGGAGTGAGAG
>NW_028164443.1:309290-413826 GCF_964263955.1 Coregonus lavaretus | reverse complement strand
CTCTCACACATACTCTCTCTCGCTCTCTCTCTCCGAGCTTGGTGTGTGTGTGTGTGTGTGTGTGTCTATTAATGTATTTGTGTGTGCGTGCTTGTACACTCACCTGTGTGTGAGTGTGTCCCTAGAGAATGGGATGAAAACTATGAATCCTAATTCACATAAAAGCCTCTCCTTCCCCAATTCAATTAGTTGGTATCCAGCTTTACTGACTCCCTGCCCTGTAAAGACATTCAACAAACACACTAACAGTCAGAATTGGGGAACAGTTTCCCATTAAACAAGATCCCAGTCTGGTCCCTGAGCAGGCAGTGAGTTGTGGCCTGTTCATAAGCCTTTAAGAGCCTGTGATATAAGTCTGTATTCGCAGACTGAGCCTTGGGAGCAGACCTGGGTTCACATAGTATTAGAAACCTTTCAAATACTCTAGGTGGGCTTGATTGATCTTTCCTGGCGCAATTGAAACAACTAAACAGTCCTGAAATGGGCAAACCCAACCCATCTGGCACTCCAGGCCAGACCCACGCAAACGCTCAACGTATTTGAAAGATTTTGAATAGTGTTTGAACCCGGGTCTGAGAGACCCAGGGCCAGCGCCTGGCCAGGCTCCTATAGAAGAGTGTAGTTGAATCCCAGTTAGACTGAGAGGTTGGGGGGTCAGAAGTATTGGCTGGGGGCACAGTGGTTGATGAGACTGTGTATTCAAGAGATGAGGGAGAGAAGGAAATCAGAGCCAGTACAGAGATAATGTCCCAAATGGCCCCCTTGTCCCTTTATGGTGCACATACTGTAGGGCTCTGGTCACAAGTAGTGCACTATATGGGGAATAGGGTGCCATTTGGACCACAGCCAGAGTGTGCTAACAGGAAAAGGGATGAACAAGTGCTAGTCAGGCAGGGACACAGAGGGAACAGAGAGGGTGGGTTCCTCCTTCATCCTCCCAATTTTCCCTGACTCTCATCATAACACAATCACCCACTCCTCACCCAAACCCCCACATACAGGACCTAGTGCTATAGTCTTGACACATGAACAACAGACACAGGCCACTACAAACCAAAAACACATCAATACTCACAAACAAAACCCTGCTTGGAGTGATTTGGAGATTTTGTGTTTCTCAACTGTGCAAAATAAGTGTATATATTTATTTGATTCAGCACCTCATGTACTTACAGTAGTTACCTTTTCTCTCAGAATGGATCATGAGGCGTTCATCTCCTTCACATCTCTGTTGGTTCTGTACCATCACTGGATGGAAACCATTTAGCTAACAAAGGACTGATAATCATGGTGGATCCAGGCACTAAAGGTGTCCACTTCCTGGCATGAATGGTATGAAGAAGTCATCATTATGTCATAGAAGGTAAGATAATGCTGCTATCACCATCTATCCTTCCTCACCCTGGGACTATTTCACACCCCCAGTCATGGCGTGCCACGTAGCCAGCTCTGATTGTCCAAAGCCAAGCTGGATTAAAGCCCCGACAACACTCCAGAAAATAGGTAGCAGCAACACCTGTGGAAAGTATTAATGAGTCCTATGTGTGAGGACAAAGCCTCTTACCCTGCTAAAGCTGTACAGCTCCATGGGACCTTAGTGCCCCGCTGCCTAACAGCCCCTGGCAGTGTGTGTGCCTATATGTGCGTGTGAACAGAGGCAGGGAGGCAGGCAGGGTAGGATTAGGCACCCGCTGTAGATGGTGGTAGAGGAGTTTAAAACCTCCATTCTTAAACTCCCAGACAAGAGACTTTAATCCTCTCCCCCAAACCTTGCAAGGCCTCCGTTCAGCTCAGCTCGGCTCTACCCAGCTCCGTCCACCCTAAAGGGGGAGAGAGGATGAGGCTCAAATAAACATATTTATAAATATTTTAATGAGAATAAAACATGAGGAGTGGTGGTCTCAATATCAAATAATTTCTGGGTAACAATTGAATACATTACGTGATTGTTTTCAATTACAATGTTCAAAAATTAACAAAAATAGCTTTTAGCAAGGGCAATTTCTCAAGTAAATCATTTTAATAGGACTATCTGGGAGTGGTCTGAGTGGGGAGAGGAAAACTGAAAACGACCTGTTATTGGCAGAGAGGTTTGGAACTCTCTTTCTTATTGGTCTATTAACTAATTTACTGCCTGGTGATGTCACCATAGAAGGCCAAAAAGCCATCCCACCAAAACAGGCAGAAAATTCAGGCAGTCTTTTCAAACAGCTCTTACACTAAAATGGCATTATGATCATTTTCACAACTTCACAGTATTATTCCAGGTGAGGAGGGGAGGGGTGGGGGGACCATTTATAAATCTATCACACATTCTACGAAGCCTGGGTTGAGGGATTAGCTTTTATTACTTAGGCAGATTTTTTGTAATACATTCCTCTGTGCAGCAACGCAGGGAGACAGATTCACACAATAAATGAAAAATCTTCTCTCTCTCTCTCTCTCTCATATGTTCTTTCTCTCATGCCTTGCCTTTTCAAAATAGCCTTGCGCATGCAGTCTCTGGTCTCTGACCTAGAATAGTTATTTTGTTAGCTCCCTCATTTTCAAGTACTTATTTGTTCGCTGTGCCTTTATTTCTTTCCTGCAGAGCCTAGCATAATTTTACAATTGAAAATACTGTAGCTAGGGACCAGGCTGGCTGGCTGCTGAGCAAGAACAAATAACTATGAATAGGCGTAAGTGCAAAGGACCACAACCAAGAGGCTGACAAATGGTTGATCTGAACATACAGACTGGAAGCCTATCCTTGGCTGCATCCAAAATGGCACCCTATTTCTATATAGTGCACTACTTTTGACCAGGATCCATAGGGTGTCATTTGGGATGCAGACTTGTCTCCACTGTAGTATTTTGATCATTATACAGTGGCAGTGAATCTCCAATCTGTCCACGTTGAGTCTCTCTCATTTCCCCCCTCATATGGGGCGGCGCACAATTGGCCCAGCGTCGTCCAGGGTAGGGGAGGGAATGGCCGGCAGGGATGTAGCTCAGTTGGTAGAGCATGGCATTTGCAACGCCAGGGTTGTGGGTTCGATTCCCACGGGGGGCCAGTATGAAAAAAATAAAAATAATAATGTATGCACTCACTAACTGTAAGTCGCTCTGGATAAGAGCGTCTGCTAAATGACTTAAATGTAAATATGAATGCTCTGTGCATTTTGATTCATAACTCTGCCATTTTATTACCTCAGCACATACCTCTGAGATTTAATGCCAACCCAGTATCTTTTATTTATGGAAGAGGGTGAAAGCTATATAGCGTACAGTATATAAAACATCTTCATGATGGCTCGGGTGGCTGACAGGCCTATTGGCACTTGTTTCATGTGATTTGTTTTTTAAGTAACTGATTTACTTTACCTCTTCTGGTTTTTCCATTTTGCTTTCTGCTAGCTTTCACTCCTTAATAATTGGGGTCTTAAAAAAGGAGGCCTGGGCACTTAGAATTCAATTTGAAAGGTTTAGCTTACCACACAGCCATTGGTGGTTATGTTGGCTCATTGCACCGCTGTTTTGAATTCTCACTGCATTATGTTTACAAACTGATGCAACTGAACAAACATACTGTTAATTTCCATTCTAACATCTTATAAAACCATGTTTTCCTTGTCAACTGTCAAGATCGCAACATCTTCTACATGACATCCTACAAGGAAAGAACAGGGTTGAGAAAAAGGACAGAAGGATTAGAATTAACTGACACTCGAGACCACAGCAAACTATCCAGTGTTAAATCAACACGGAGAGTGTTATATTTAACACTGATCCAGAGTCTATATGGTCCACACTTATCAGTGTTAAATTAATACACTGATTAGTGTAAAGCCTTATTTGTATATTTCCCAGAGTGCCTTGCCTTTCGAGTCACTTGTAGAGTTACCACCCATGACTGTATTTGTTAGTGACAGAGACATGGTTGATGATTTCATCAATTTTCAGTCCTGTGGCCACCAAGCGAGATCCTAAGCGAATATGTTATCATTAAAAATAAATTATTTTGCGGGTAAGGAGCGAGCGAGAGAGGGTTGAGACGGAGGCTTGAAGCGCTGGGCATGACATGCATTATCTGAATTAGGTCCACAGAATTATACCTAGGAGGAGCGGCTTCTATGAAGGAAACGTTGAATGTCCTTTGAGCTAACTATAGCTAACAAGCTTGAGTGTGCACAGCGGCACCAAAATTAAAAACACATCTTACCTTTTTGTAGTTGTCAGAAGGCGGCAGTGAAAATGCGGTAGGCGAAGTCAAACGCAGGACACAGAGCTTTCTGGAAACATACTTAACTTGAAAGTAACCAGAGAAGAAAAACAATCTCCAACATAGGAGGAAATAACAACCCGCACACGAACACTGCCGATTACGAAATACAATAACACACAACACACAATGCACGACAGAGGGTTAAATAGGGAATACAAACAACATAATGGGGAACAGGTGTACACAATCAGGACAAAACAAGTCAAACACCGAAACATAGATCGGTGGCAGCTAGTACTCCGGGGACGACGAACGCCGAAGCCTGCCCGAACAAGGAGGAGGAGCAGCCTCGGCTGATTCCGTGACAGTAGTTAATAAATCCAATGTGGAACATGATAATTAGGCCGACAGTATCCTTAACTAGCATTGAAAAAGTGAATCCATTCTTCTCTAGCTAATAAAACATCTCTCTTCCCTATCTTCTGAATCACGATTGTAATGTCAGTACAGTAGCCTATACTTCAGAGGGGGAGGGGCAGGTAGCCTAAACACGCACAGGAAAAGATTTTCAGCATGCAGGCAGGCAGACACTGGAATAAGTTTCTGAGTGACAGAGTGAGGGCTTTGCATAGGCGCTTTGTTGCAGTTTTTATGGGACTAGAAGAAACGTTATTAACCGGTTCCAATGCTTTTAAACCAGCGGTTCTGTTCCGGAACAGTATGGATCACTTTTGTTCCCGGTTCCATTTCTGTTCCTTGAAAAATTCCGTAATATTCCGGTTCTCGGTTATGTTCCCCGAACCAGTTCCAACCCATTTTGCAAAGTGATGTGTAATTCCTATTGGAATCCAGCCAGAGTGGGGATATCCAACATTTAGAATGACTGCCGGGTTGGGAAGACTAAGACAGGAGATTACCTGCACCATTGGGTGCAATAAGTCCAAGTAACAAATTGGATTAGTTTAGAAAAATGTATGTTATTAATATTTGAGTAGCATGCGATTAATCAATCAATGTAAATGCAAAAACAAATATATTGAAACAAACAATTCAAAAAATCTACCTGCAACAGATCATGCTGGAAATATGATAATGATGGGAGTGGTTTTTGTTTAATACTGGTTATTAACACCAACACTGGGGTTCTATTACACCACTCAGTGTTAATTTAAGATTTACAGAGTTAATTTAACTCCTGAATCAACACTATAAATGTTACAGTGAAAAATCAACACTACTTAACACTGGCCAATTTGCTGTGTAGCTGGAATGGTCTTGTGGAAGGAACAACATATAAAGGGTAATAAATAAAGCTGGGGGGGCAATTAATGCTCAAGGACAGAGGAGGAGATCTTAGTGATGAGAGTTTCATGAGCAGTCACTGTACGATATAGTGATTCACCTAGCAGGGCTGGAGGCAGACAATGGATAAACATGAAGGAGTATTTAGCCAGAAGGAAAGGAAGACCTTGGAGAGAGCTACCATGATCAATCTTGTAGGGCCTAGCCGGTGGTGAAAGAACCAAAGCCAGAAACATAAACCTGTGGTACAGAATGTAACAAAAAGAGCTGTAGCTTTCAGCAAAATATTGTCTATTTTCTGAGGATAGAGAAAAAAATGGCCACTTGAGAGTTGAAGAGGGTGTGAGGAGGGTAAATGGAGAGTTGTAGAGGTTGTGAGGAGGGTAAATGGAAAGTTGAAGAGGGTGTGAGGAGGGTAATTCGAGAGTTGAAGAGGGTGTGAGGAGGGTAAATGGAAAGTTGAAGAGGGTGTGAGGAGTGTACATGTGGAGTTGAAGAGGGTGTGAGGAGGGTAAATGGAGAGTTGAAGAGGGTGTGAGGAGGGTAAATGGAGAGTTGAAGAGGGTGTGAGGAGGGTAAATGGAGAGTTGAAGAGGGTGTGAGGAGGGTAAATGGAGAGTTGAAGACGTTGTGAGGAGGGTAAATGTGGGAGTTGAAGAGGGTGTGAGGAGGGTAAATGTGGAGTTGAAGAGGGTGCGAGGAGGGTAAATGGAGAGTTGAAGAGGGTGTGAAGAGGGTAAATGGGGAGTTGAAGCGGGTGTGAGAAGGCTAAATGGAGAGTTGAAGAGGGTGTGAGGAGGGTAAATGGAGAGTTAAAGAGGGTGTGAAGAGGGTAAATGGAGAGTTGAAGATGATGTGAGGAGGGTAAATAGAGAGTTGAAGAGGGTGTGAGGAGGGTAAAATGGAGAGTTGAAGAGGGTGTGAGGAGGGTAAATGGAAAGTTGAAGAGGGTGTGAGGAGGGTAAATGGAAAGTTGAAGAGGGTGTGAAGAGGGTAAATGTGGAGTTGAAGAGGGTGTGAGGAGGGTAAATGTGGAGATGAAGAGGGTGTGAGGAGGCTAAATGTGGAATTGAAGAGCGTGTGAGGAGGGTAAATGGAGACTTGAAGAGGGTGTGAGGAGGGTACATTTGGAGTTGAAGAGGGTGTGAGGGGGGTAAATGGAGAGCTGAAGAGGTTGTGAGGAGGGTAAATGTGGAGTTGAAGAGGGTGTGAGGAGGCTAAATGTGGAGTTGAAGACGGTGTGAGGAGGGAAATGGAGAGTTGAAGAGGGTGTGAGGAGTGTACATGTGGAGTTGAAGAGGGTGTGAGGAGGGTAAATGGAGAGTTGAAGAGAATGTGAGGAGGGTAAATGGAGAGCTGAAGAGGGTGTGAGGAGGGTAAATGGAGAGTTGAAGAGGGTGTGAGGAGGGTAAATGGAGAGTTGAAGAGGTTGTGAGGAGGGTAAATGTGGGAGTTGAAGAGGGTGTGAGGAGGGTAAATGTGGAGTTGAAGAGGGTGCGAGGAGGGTAAATGGAGAGTTGAAGAGGGTGTGAAGAGGGTAAATGGGGAGTTGAAGCGGGTGTGAGAAGGCTAAATGGAGAGTTGAAGAGGGTGTGAGGAGGGTAAATGGAGAGTTAAAGAGGGTGTGAAGAGGGTAAATGGAGAGTTGAAGAGGGTGTGAGGAGGGTAAATGGAGAGTTGTAGAGGGTGTGAGGAGGGTAAATGGAGAGTTGTAGAGGGTGTGAGGAGGGTAAATGGAGAGTTGAAAATGATGTGAGGAGGGTAAATGGAGAGTTGAAGAGGTTGTGAGGAGGGTAAATGGAAAGTTGAAGAGGGTTTGAGGAGGGTACATGGAGAGTTGAAGAGGGTGTGAGGAGGGTAAATGGAGAGTTGAAAAGGGTGTGAGGAGGGTAAATGGAGAGTTGAAGACGTTGTGAGGAGGGTAAATGTGGGAGTTGAAGAGGGTGTGAGGAGGGTAAATGTGGAGTTGAAGAGGGTGCGAGGAGGGTAAATGGAGAGTTGAAGAGGGTGTGAAGAGGGTAAATGGGGAGTTGAAGCGGGTGTGAGAAGGCTAAATGGAGAGTTGAAGAGGGTGTGAGGAGGGTAAATGGAGAGTTAAAGAGGGTGTGAAGAGGGTAAATGGAGAGTTGAAGATGATGTGAGGAGGGTAAATAGAGAGTTGAAGAGGGTGTGAGGAGGGTAAAATGGAGAGTTGAAGAGGGTGTGAGGAGGGTAAATGGAAAGTTGAAGAGGGTGTGAGGAGGGTAAATGGAAAGTTGAAGAGGGTGTGAAGAGGGTAAATGTGGAGTTGAAGAGGGTGTGAGGAGGGTAAATGTGGAGATGAAGAGGGTGTGAGGAGGCTAAATGTGGAGTTGAAGAGCGTGTGAGGAGGGTAAATGGAGACTTGAAGAGGGTGTGAGGAGGGTACATTTGGAGTTGAAGAGGGTGTGAGGGGGGTAAATGGAGAGTTGAAAATGATGTGAGGAGGGTAAATGGAGAGTTGAAGAGGTTGTGAGGAGGGTAAATGGAAAGTTGAAGAGGGTTTGAGGAGGGTACATGGAGAGTTGAAGAGGGTGTGAGGAGGGTAAATGGAGAGTTGAAGAGGGTGTGAGGAGGGTAAATGGAGAGTTGAAGAGGTTGTGAGGAGGGTAAATGTGGGAGTTGAAGAGGGTGTGAGGAGGGTAAATGTGGAGTTGAAGAGGGTGCGAGGAGGGTAAATGGAGAGTTGAAGAGGGTGTGAAGAGGGTAAATGGGGAGTTGAAGCGGGTGTGAGAAGGCTAAATGGAGAGTTGAAGAGGGTGTGAGGAGGGTAAATGGAGAGTTAAAGAGGGTGTGAAGAGGGTAAATGGAGAGTTGAAGAGGGTGTGAGGAGGGTAAATGGAGAGTTGTAGAGGGTGTGAGGAGGGTAAATGGAGAGTTGTAGAGGGTGTGAGGAGGGTAAATGGAGAGTTGAAAATGATGTGAGGAGGGTAAATGGAGAGTTGAAGAGGTTGTGAGGAGGGTAAATGGAAAGTTGAAGAGGGTTTGAGGAGGGTACATGGAGAGTTGAAGAGGGTGTGAGGAGGGTAAATGGAGAGTTGAAAAGGGTGTGAGGAGGGTAAATGGAGAGTTGAAGACGTTGTGAGGAGGGTAAATGTGGGAGTTGAAGAGGGTGTGAGGAGGGTAAATGTGGAGTTGAAGAGGGTGCGAGGAGGGTAAATGGAGAGTTGAAGAGGGTGTGAAGAGGGTAAATGGGGAGTTGAAGCGGGTGTGAGAAGGCTAAATGGAGAGTTGAAGAGGGTGTGAGGAGGGTAAATGGAGAGTTAAAGAGGGTGTGAAGAGGGTAAATGGAGAGTTGAAGATGATGTGAGGAGGGTAAATAGAGAGTTGAAGAGGGTGTGAGGAGGGTAAAATGGAGAGTTGAAGAGGGTGTGAGGAGGGTAAATGGAAAGTTGAAGAGGGTGTGAGGAGGGTAAATGGAAAGTTGAAGAGGGTGTGAAGAGGGTAAATGTGGAGTTGAAGAGGGTGTGAGGAGGGTAAATGTGGAGATGAAGAGGGTGTGAAGAGGCTAAATGTGGAGTTGAAGAGCGTGTGAGGAGGGTAAATGGAGACTTGAAGAGGGTGTGAGGAGGGTACATTTGGAGTTGAAGAGGGTGTGAGGGGGGTAAATGGAGAGTTGAAGAGGTTGTGAGGAGGGTAAATGTGGAGTTGAAGAGGGTGTGAGGAGGCTAAATGTGGAGTTGAAGACGGTGTGAGGAGGGATATGGAGAGTTGAAGAGGGTGTGAGGAGTGTACATGTGGAGTTGAAGAGGGTGTGAGGAGGGTAAATGGAGAGTTGAAGAGGGTGTGAGGAGGGTAAATGGAGAGTTGAAGAGGGTGTGAGGAGGGTAAATGGAGAGTTGAAGAGGGTGTGAGGAGGGTAAATGGAGAGTTGAAGAGGTTGTGAGGAGGGTAAATGTGGGAGTTGAAGAGGGTGTGAGGAGGGTAAATGTGGAGTTGAAGAGGGTGCGAGGAGGGTAAATGGAGAGTTGAAGAGGGTGTGAAGAGGGTAAATGGGGAGTTGAAGCGGGTGTGAGAAGGCTAAATGGAGAGTTGAAGAGGGTTTGAGGAGGGTAAATGGAGAGTTAAAGAGGGTGTGAAGAGGGTAAATGGAGAGTTGAAGAGGGTGTGAGGAGAGTAAATGGAGAGTTGTAGAGGGTGTGAGGAGGGTAAATGGAGAGTTGTAGAGGGTGTGAGGAGGGTAAATGGAGAGTTGAAAATGATGTGAGGAGGGTAAATGGAGAGTTGAAGAGGATGTGAGGAGGGTAAATGGAAAGTTGAAGAGGGTGTGAGGAGGGTACATGGAGAGTTGAAGAGGGTGTGACTAGGGTAAATGGAGAGTTGAAAAGGGTGTGAGGAGGGTAAATGGAGAGTTGAAGAGGGTGTGAGGAGGGTAAATGGAGAGTTGAAGAGGGTGTGAGAAGGGTAAATGGAAAGTTCAAGAGGTTGTGAGGAGGGTAAATGGAAAGTTGAAGAGTGTGTGAGGAGGGTAAATGGAGAGTTGAAGAGGGTGTGAGGAGTGTAAGTGGAGAGTTGAAGAGGTTGTGAGGAGGGTAAATGGAAAGTTGAAGAGGGTGTGAGGAGGGTAAATGGAGAGTTGAAGAGGGTGTGAGGAGGGTAAATGGAGAGTTGAGGATGATGTGAGGAGGGTAAATGGAGAGTTGAAGAGGTTGTGAGGAGGGTAAATGGAAAGTTGAAGAGGTTGTGAGGAGGGTAAATGGAAAGTTGAAGAGGGTGTGGGGAGGGTAAATGGAGAGTTGAGGATGATGTGAGGAGGGTAAATGGAGAGTTGAAAAGGGTGTGAAGAGGGTAAATGGGGAGTTGAAGCGGGTGTGAGAAGGCTAAATGGAGAGTTGAAGAGGGTTTGAGGAGGGTAAATGGAGAGTTAAAGAGGGTGTGAAGAGGGTAAATGGAGAGTTGAAGAGGGTGTGAGGAGAGTAAATGGAGAGTTGTAGAGGGTGTGAGGAGGGTAAATGGAGAGTTGTAGAGGGTGTGAGGAGGGTAAATGGAGAGTTGAAAATGATGTGAGGAGGGTAAATGGAGAGTTGAAGAGGTTGTGAGGAGGGTAAATGGAGAGTTGAAGATGATTTGAGGAGGGTAAATGGAGAGTTGAAGAGAGTGTGAGGAGGGTAAATGGAGAGTTGAAGAGGGTGTGAGGAGGGTAAATGGAAGTTGAAGAGGGTGTGAGGAGGGTAAATGGAATGTTGAAGAGGGTGTGGGGAGGGTAAATGGAGAGTTGAGGATGATGTGAGGAGGGTAAATGGAGAGTTGAAGAGGTTGTGAGGAGGGTAAATGGAAAGTTGAAGAGGTTGTGAGGAGGGTAAATGTGGAGTTGAAGAGCGTGTGAGGAGGGTAAATGGAGAGTTGAAGAGGGTGTGAGGAGGGTACATTTGGAGTTGAAGAGTGTGTGAGGAGGGTAAATGGAGAGTTGAAGAGGGTGTGAGGAGGGTACATTTGGAGTTGAAGAGGGTGTGAGGGGGGTAAATGGAGAGTTGAAGAGGGTATGAGGAGGGTAAATGGAGAGTTGAAGAGGGTGTGAGGAGGGTAAATGGAGAGTTGAAGAGGGTGTGAGGAGGGTAATTCGAGAGTTGAAGAGGGTGTGAGGAGGGTAAATGGAAAGTTGAAGAGGGTGTGAGGAGTGTACATGTGGAGTTGAAGAGGGTGTGAGGAGGGTAAATGGAGAGTTGAAGAGGGAGTGAGGAGGGTAAATGGAGAGTTGAAGAGGGTGTGAGGAGGGTAAATGGAGAGTTGAAGAGGGTGTGAGGAGGGTACATTTGGAGTTGAAGAGTGTGTGAGGAGGGTAAATGGAGAGTTGAAGAGGGTGTGAGGAGGGTACATTTGGAGTTGAAGAGGGTGTGAGGGGGGTAAATGGAGAGTTGAAGAGGGTATGAGGAGGGTAAATGGAGAGTTGAAGAGGGTGTGAGGAGGGTAAATGGAGAGTTGAAGAGGGTGTGAGGAGGGTAATTCGAGAGTTGAAGAGGGTGTGAGGAGGGTAAATGGAAAGTTGAAGAGGGTGTGAGGAGTGTACATGTGGAGTTGAAGAGGGTGTGAGGAGGGTAAATGGAGAGTTGAAGAGGGAGTGAGGAGGGTAAATGGAGAGTTGAAGAGGGTGTGAGGAGGGTAAATGGAGAGTTGAAGAGGGTGTGAGGAGGGTAAATGGAGAGTTGAAGACGTTGTGAGGAGGGTAAATGTGGGAGTTGAAGAGGGTGTGAGGTGGGTAAATGTGGAGTTGAAGAGGGTGCGAGGAGGGTAAATGGAGAGTTGAAGAGGGTGTGAAGAGGGTAAATGGGGAGTTGAAGCGGGTGTGAGAAGGCTAAATGGAGAGTTGAAGAGGGTGTGAGGAGGGTAAATGGAGAGTTAAAGAGGGTGTGAAGAGGGTAAATGGAGAGTTGAAGATGATGTGAGGAGGGTAAATAGAGAGTTGAAGAGGGTGTGAGGAGGGTAAAATGGAGAGTTGAAGAGGGTGTGAGGAGGGTAAATGGAAAGTTGAAGAGGGTGTGAGGAGGGTAAATGGAAAGTTGAAGAGGGTGTGAAGAGGGTAAATGTGGAGTTGAAGAGGGTGTGAGGAGGGTAAATGTGGAGATGAAGAGGGTGTGAGGAGGCTAAATGTGGAGTTGAAGAGCGTGTGAGGAGGGTAAATGGAGACTTGAAGAGGGTGTGAGGAGGGTACATTTGGAGTTGAAGAGGGTGTGAGGGGGGTAAATGGAGAGTTGAAGAGGTTGTGAGGAGGGTAAATGTGGAGTTGAAGAGGGTGTGAGGAGGCTAAATGTGGAGTTGAAGACGGTGTGAGGAGGGATATGGAGAGTTGAAGAGGGTGTGAGGAGTGTACATGTGGAGTTGAAGAGGGTGTGAGGAGGGTAAATGGAGAGTTGAAGAGGGTGTGAGGAGGGTAAATGGAGAGTTGAAGAGGGTGTGAGGAGGGTAAATGGAGAGTTGAAGAGGGTGTGAGGAGGGTAAATGGAGAGTTGAAGAGGTTGTGAGGAGGGTAAATGTGGGAGTTGAAGAGGGTGTGAGGAGGGTAAATGTGGAGTTGAAGAGGGTGCGAGAAGGGTAAATGGAGAGTTGAAGAGGGTGTGAAGAGGGTAAATGGGGAGTTGAAGCGGGTGTGAGAAGGCTAAATGGAGAGTTGAAGAGGGTTTGAGGAGGGTAAATGGAGAGTTAAAGAGGGTGTGAAGAGGGTAAATGGAGAGTTGAAGAGGGTGTGAGGAGAGTAAATGGAGAGTTGTAGAGGGTGTGAGGAGGGTAAATGGAGAGTTGTAGAGGGTGTGAGGAGGGTAAATGGAGAGTTGAAAATGATGTGAGGAGGGTAAATGGAGAGTTGAAGAGGTTGTGAGGAGGGTAAATGGAAAGTTGAAGAGGGTGTGAGGAGGGTACATGGAGAGTTGAAGAGGGTGTGACTAGGGTAAATGGAGAGTTGAAAAGGGTGTGAGGAGGGTAAATGGAGAGTTGAAGAGGGTGTGAGGAGGGTAAATGGAGAGTTGAAGAGGGTGTGAGAAGGGTAAATGGAAAGTTCAAGAGGTTGTGAGGAGGGTAAATGGAAAGTTGAAGAGTGTGTGAGGAGGGTAAATGGAGAGTTGAAGAGGGTGTGAGGAGTGTAAGTGGAGAGTTGAAGAGGTTGTGAGGAGGGTAAATGGAAAGTTGAAGAGGGTGTGAGGAGGGTAAATGGAGAGTTGAAGAGGGTGTGAGGAGGGTAAATGGAGAGTTGAGGATGATGTGAGGAGGGTAAATGGAGAGTTGAAGAGGTTGTGAGGAGGGTAAATGGAAAGTTGAAGAGGTTGTGAGGAGGGTAAATGGAAAGTTGAAGAGGGTGTGGGGAGGGTAAATGGAGAGTTGAGGATGATGTGAGGAGGGTAAATGGAGAGTTGAAGAGGGTGTGAAGAGGGTAAATGGGGAGTTGAAGCGGGTGTGAGAAGGCTAAATGGAGAGTTGAAGAGGGATTGAGGAGGGTAAATGGAGAGTTAAAGAGGGTGTGAAGAGGGTAAATGGAGAGTTGAAGAGGGTGTGAGGAGAGTAAATGGAGAGTTGTAGAGGGTGTGAGGAGGGTAAATGGAGAGTTGTAGAGGGTGTGAGGAGGGTAAATGGAGAGTTGAAAATGATGTGAGGAGGGTAAATGGAGAGTTGAAGAGGTTGTGAGGAGGGTAAATGGAAAGTTGAAGAGGGTGTGAGGAGGGTAAATGGAAAGTTGAAGAGGGTGTGAGGAGGGTAAATGGAAAGTTGAAGAGGGTGTGGGGAGGGTAAATGGAGAGTTGAGGATGATGTGAGGAGGGTAAATGGAGAGTTGAAGAGGTTGTGAGGAGGGTAAATGGAAAGTTGAAGAGGTTGTGAGGAGGGTAAATGTGGAGTTGAAGAGCGTGTGCGGAGGGTAAATGGAGAGTTGAAGAGGGTGTGAGGAGGGTACATTTGGAGTTGAAGAGGGTGTGAGGGGGGTAAATGGAGAGTTGAAGAGGTTGTGAGGAGGGTAAATGTGGAGTTGAAGAGGGTGTGAGGAGGCTAAATGTGGAGTTGAAGAGGGTGTGAGGAGGGAAATGGAGAGTTGAAGAGGGTGTGAGGAGTGTACATGTGGAGTTGAAGAGGGTGTGAGGAGGGTAAATGGAGAGTTGAAGAGGGTGTGAGGAGGGTAAATGGAGAGTTGAAGAGAGTGTGAGGAGGGTAAATGGAGAGTTGAAGAGGTTGTGAGGAGGGTAAATGTGGGAGTTGAAGAGGGTGTGAGGAGGGTAAATGTGGAGTTGAAGAGGGTGCGAGGAGGGTGAATGGAGAGTTGAAGAGGGTGTGAAGAGGGTAAATGGGGAGTTGAAGCGGGTGTGAGAAGGCTAAATGGAGAGTTGAAGAGGGTGTGAGGAGGGTAAATGGAGAGTTAAAGAGGGTGTGAAGAGGGTAAATGGAGAGTTGAAGATGATTTGAGGAGGGTAAATTGAGAGTTGAAGAGGGTGTGAGGAGGGTAAATGGAGAGTTGAAGAGGGTGTGAGGAGGGTAAATGGAAAGATGAAGAGGGTGTGAGGAGGGTAAATGGAAAGTTGAATAGGGTGTGGGGAGGGTAAATGGGGAGTTGAAAATGATGTGAGGAGGGTAAATTGAGAGTTGAAGAGGGTGTGAGGAGGGTAAATGGAGAGTTGAAGAGGGTGTGAGAAGGGTAAATGGAAAGTTCAAGAGGTTGTGAGGAGGGTAAATGGAAAGTTGAAGAGTGTGTGAGGAGGGTAAATGGAGAGTTGAAGAGGGTGTGAGGAGTGTAAGTGGAGAGTTGAAGAGGTTGTGAGGAGGGTAAATGGAAAGTTGAAGAGGGTGTGAGGAGGGTAAATGGAGAGTTGAAGAGGGTGTGAGGAGGGTAAATGGAGAGTTGAGGATGATGTGAGGAGGGTAAATGGAGAGTTGAAGAGGTTGTGAGGAGGGTAAATGGAAAGTTGAAGAGGTTGTGAGGAGGGTAAATGGAAAGTTGAAAAGGGTGTGGGGAGGGTAAATGGAGAGTTGAGGATGATGTGAGGAGGGTAAATGGAGAGTTGAAGAGGTTGTGACGAGGGTAAATGTGGAGTTGAAGAGCGTGTGAGGAGGGTAAATGGAGAGTTGAAGAGGGTGTGAGGAGGATACATTTGGAGTTGAAGAGCGTGTGAGGAGGGTAAATGGAGAGTTGAAGAGGGTGTGAGGAGGGTACATTTGGAGTTGAAGAGGGTGTGAGGGGGGTAAATGGAGAGTTGAAGAGGTTGTGAGGAGGGTAAATGTGGAGTTGAAGAGGGTGTGAGGAGGCTAAATGTGGAGTTGAAGAGGGTGTGAGGAGGGAAATGGAGAGTTGAAGAGGGTGTGAGGAGTGTACATGTGGAGTTGAAGAGGGTGTGAGGAGGGTAAATGGAGAGTTGAAGAGGGTGTGAGGAGGGTAAATGGAGAGTTGAAGAGGGTGTGAGGAGGGTAAATGGAGAGTTGAAGAGAGTGTGAGGAGGGTAAATGGAGAGTTGAAGAGGTTGTGAGGAGGGTAAATGTGGGAGTTGAAGAGGGTGTGAGGAGGGTAAATGTGGAGTTGAAGAGGGTGCGAGGAGGGTAAATGGAGAGTTGAAGAGGGTGTGAAGAGGGTAAATGGGGAGTTGAAGCGGGTGTGAGAAGGCTAAATGGAGAGTTGAAGAGGGTGTGAGGAGGGTAAATGGAGAGTTAAAGAGGGTGTGAAGAGGGTAAATGGAGAGTTGAAGAGGGTGTGAGGAGGGTAAATGGAAAGTTGAAGAGGGTGTGAGGAGGGTAAATGGAAAGTTGAAGAGGGTGTGGGGAGGGTAAATGGAGAGTTGAGGATGATGTGAGGAGGGTAAATGGAGAGTTGAAGAGGTTGTGAGGAGGGTAAATGGAAAGTTGAAGAGGTTGTGAGGAGGGTAAATGTGGAGTTAAAGAGCGTGTGAGGAGGGTAAATGGAGAGTTGAAGAGGGTGTGAGGAGGGTACATTTGGAGTTGAAGAGGGTGTGAGGGGGGTAAATGGAGAGTTGAAGAGGTTGTGAGGAGGGTAAATGTGGAGTTGAAGAGGGTGTGAGGAGGCTAAATGTGGAGTTGAAGAGGGTGTGAGGAGGGAAATGGAGAGTTGAAGAGGGTGTGAGGAGTGTACATGTGGAGTTGAAGAGGGTGTGAAGAGGGTAAATGGGGAGTTGAAGCGGGTGTGAGAAGGCTAAATGGAGAGTTGAAGAGGGTGTGAGGAGGGTAAATGGAGAGTTAAAGAGGGTGTGAAGAGGGTAAATGGAGAGTTGAAGATGATTTGAGGAGGGTAAATGGAGAGTTGAAGAGGGTGTGAAGAGGGTAAATGGAGAGTTGAAGAGGGTGTGAGGAGGGTAAATGGAAAGTTGAAGAGGGTGTGAGGAGGGTAAATGGAAAGTTGAATAGGGTGTGGGGAGGGTAAATGGGGAGTTGAAAATGATGTGAGGAGGGTAAATTGAGAGTTGAAGAGGGTGTGAGGAGGGTAAATGGAGAGTTGAAGAGGTTGTGAGGAGGGTAAATGGAGAGTTGAAAATGATGTGAGGAGGGTTAATGGAGAGTTGAAGAGGTTGTGAGGAGGGTAAATGGAAAGTTGAAGAGGGTGTGAGGAGGGTAAATGGAGAGTTGAAGAGGGTGTGAAGAGGGTAAATGTGGAGTTGAAGAGGGTGTGAGGAGGGTAAATGTGGAGTTGAAGAGCGTGTGAGGAGGCTAAATGTGGAGTTGAAGAGCGTGTGAGGAGGGTAAATGGAGAGTTGAAGAGGGTGTGAGGAGGGTACATTTGGAGTTGAAGAGGGTGTGAGGGGGGTAAATGGAGAGTTGAAGAGGTTGTGTGGAGGGTAAATGCGGAGTTGAAGAGGGTGTGAGGAGGCTAAATGTGGAGTTGAAGAGGGTGTGAGGAGGGAAATGGAGAGTTGAAGAGGGTGTGAGGAGTGTACATGTGGAGTTGAAGAGGGTGTGAGGAGGGTAAATGGAGAGTTGAAGAGGGTGTGAGGAGGGTAAATGGAGAGTTGAAGAGGGTGTGAGGAGGGTAAATGGAGAGTTGAAGAGGGTGTGAGGAGGGTAAATGGAGAGTTGAAGAGGTTGTGAGGAGGGTAAATGTGGGAGTTGAAGAGGGTGTGAGGAGGGTAAATGTGGAGTTGAAGAGGGTGCGAGGAGGGTAAATGGAGAGTTGAAGAGGGTGTGAAGAGGGTAAATGGGGAGTTGAAGCGGGTGTGAGAAGGCTAAATGGAGAGTTGAAGAGGGTGTGAGGAGGGTAAATGGAGAGTTAAAGAGGGTGTGAAGAGGGTAAATGGAGAGTTGAAGCTGATGTGAGGAGGGTAAATGGAGAGTTGAAGAGGGTGTGAGGAGGGTAAATGGAGAGTTGTAGAGGGTGTGAGGAGGGTAAATGGAGAGTTGAAAATGATGTGAGGAGGGTAAATGGAGAGTTGAAGAGGTTGTGAGGAGGGTAAATGGAAAGTTGAAGAGGGTGTGAGGAGGGTACATGGAGAGTTGAAGAGGGTGTGAGGAGGGTAAATGGAGAGCTGAAAAGGGTGTGAGGAGGGTAAATTGAGAGTTGAAGAGGTTGTGAGGAGCGTAAATGGAGAGTTGAAGAGGGTGTGAGAAGGGTAAATGGAAAGTTCAAGAGGTTGTGAGGAGGGTAAATGGAAAGTTGAAGAGGGTGGGAGGAGGGTAAATGGAGAGTTGAAGAGGGTGTGAGGAGGGTAAATGGAGAGTTAAGAGGTTGTGAGGAGGGTAAATGGAAAGTTGAAGAGGGTATGAGGAGGGTAAATGGAGAGTTGAAGAGGGTGTGAGGAGGGTAAATGGAGAGTTGAAGAGGGTGTGAGGAGGGTAAATGGAGAGTTGAAGAGGTTGTGAGGAGGGTAAATGTGGGAGTTGAAGAGGGTGTGAGGAGGGTAAATGTGGAGTTGAAGAGGGTGCGAGGAGGGTAAATGGAGAGTTGAAGAGGGTGTGAGGAGGGTAAATGGGGAGTTGAAGCGGGTGTGAGAAGGGTAAATGGAGAGTTGAAGAGGTTGTGAGGAGGGTAAATGTGGGAGTTGAAGAGGGTGTGAGGAGGGTAAATGTGGAGTTGAAGAGGGTGCGAGGAGGGTAAATGGAGAGTTAAAGAGGGTGTGAAGAGGGTAAATGGAGAGTTGAAGATGATGTGAGGAGGGTAAATGGAGATTTGAAGAGGGTGTGAGGAGGGTAAATGGAAAGTTGAAGAGGGTGTGAGGAGGGTAAATGGAAAGTTGAAGAGGGTGTGGGGAGGGTAAATGGGGAGTTGAAAATGATGTGAGGAGGATAAATTGAGAGTTGAAGAGGGTGTGATGAGGGTAAATGGAGAGTTGTAGAGGTTGTGAGGAGGGTAAATGGAGAGTTGAAGAGGTTGTGAGGAGGGTAAATGGAGAGTTGAAGAGGGTGTGAGGAGGCTAAATGTGGAGTTGAAGAGGGTGTGAGGAGGGAAATGGAGAGTTGAAGAGGATGTGAGGAGTGTACATGTGGAGTTGAAGAGGGTGTGAGGAGGGTAAATGGAGAGTTGAAGAGGGTGTGAGGAGGGTAAATGGAGAGTTGAAGAGGTTGTGAGGAGGGTAAATGGAGAGTTGAAGAGGGTGTGAGGAGGGTAAATGGAGAGTTGAAGAGGGTGTGAAGAAGGTAAATGTGGAGTTGAAGAGGGTGTAAGGAGGGTAAATGTGGAGTTGAAGAGGTTGTGAGGAGGCTAAATGTGGAGTTGAAGAGCGTGTGAGGAGGGTAAATGGAGAGTTGAAGAGGGTGTGAGGAGGGTACATTTGGAGTTGAAGCGGGTGTGAGGGGGGTAAATGGAGAGTTGAAGAGGTTGTGAGGAGGGTAAATGTGGAGTTGAAGAGGGTGTGAGGAGGCTAAATGTGGAGTTGAAGAGGGTGTGAGGAGGGAAATGGAGAGTTGAAGAGGATGTGAGGAGTGTACATGTGGAGTTGAAGAGGGTGTGAGGAGGGTAAATGGAGAGTTGAAGAGGGTGTGAGGAGGGTAAATGGAGAGTTGAAGAGGGTGTGAGGAGGGTAAATGGAGAGTTGAAGAGGGTGTGAGGAGGGTAAATGGAGAGTTGAAGAGGTTGTGAGGAGGGTAAATGTGGGAGTTGAAGAGGGTGTGAGGAGGGTAAATGTGGAGTTGAAGAGGATGCGAGGAGGGTAAATGGAGAGTTGAAGAGGGTGTGAAGAGGGTAAATGGGGAGTTGAAGCGGGTGTGAGAAGGCTAAATGGAGAGTTGAAGAGGGTGTGAGGAGGGTAAAGGGAGAGTTAAAGAGGGTGTGAAGAGGGTAAATGGAGAGTTGAAGATGATGTGAGGAGGGTAAATGGAGAGTTGAAGAGGGTGTGAGGAGGGTAATTGGAGAGTTGTAGAGGGTGTGAGGAGGGTAAATGGAGAGTTGAAGATGATGTGAGGAGGGTAAATGGAGAGTTGAAGAGGGTGTGAGGATGGTAAATGGAGAGTTGAAGAGGGTGTGAGGAGGGTAAATGGAAAGTTGAAGAGGGTGTGAGGAGGGTAAATGGAAAGTTGAAGAGGGTGTGGGGAGGGTAAATGGGGAGTTGAAAATGATGTGAGGAGGATAAATTGAGAGTTGAAGAGGGTGTGATGAGGGTAAATGGAGAGTTGAAGAGGTTGTGAGAAGGGTAAATGGAGAGTTGAAAATGATGTGAGGAGGGTAAATGGAGAGTTGAAGAGGTTGTGAGGAGGGTAAATGGAGAGTTGACGAGGGTGTGAGGAGGGTAAATGGAGAGTTGAAGAGGGTGTGAAGAGGGTAAATGGAGAGTTGAAGATGATGTGAGAAGGGTAAATGGAGAGTTGAAGAGGGTGTGAGGAGGGTAAATGGAAAGTTGAAGAGGGTGTGAGGAGGGTAAATGGAAAGTTGAAGAGGGTGTGGGGAGGGTAAATGGGGAGTTGAAAATGATGTGAGGAGGATAAATGGAGAGTTGAAGAGGGTGTGAAGAAGGTAAATGTGGAGTTGAAGAGGGTGTAAGGAGGGTAAATGGAGAGTTGAAGAGGTTGTGAGGAGGGTAAATGGAGAGTTGAAGAGGGTGTGAGGAGGGAAATGGAGAGTTGAAGAGGATGTGAGGAGTGTACATGTGGAGTTGAAGAGGGTGTGAGGAGGGTAAATGGAGAGTTGAAGAGTGTGTGAGGAGGGTAAATGGAGAGTTGAAGAGGTTGTGAGGAGGGTAAATGGAGAGTTGAAGAGGGTGTGAGGAGGGTAAATGGAGAGTTGAAGAGGGTGTGAAGAAGGTACTTGTGGAGTTGAAGAGGGTGTAAGGAGGGTAAATGTGGAGTTGAAGAGGTTGTGAGGAGGCTAAATGTGGAGTTGAAGAGCGTGTGAGGAGGGTAAATGGAGAGTTGAAGAGGGTGTGAGGAGGGTACATTTGGAGTTGAAGCGGGTGTGAGGGGGGTAAATGGAGAGTTGAAGAGGTTGTGAGGAGGGTAAATGTGGAGTTGAAGAGGGTGTGAGGAGGCTAAATGTGGAGTTGAAGAGGGTGTGAGGAGGGAAATGGAGAGTTGAAGAGGATGTGAGGAGTGTACATGTGGAGTTGAAGAGGGTGTGAGGAGGGTAAATGGAGAGTTGAAGAGGGTGTGAAGTGGGTAAATGGGGAGTTGAAGAGGGTGTGAGGAGGCTAAATGTGGAGTTGAAGAGGTGTGAGGAGGGAAATGGAGAGTTGAGAGGATGTGAGTGTACTTGTGAGAGAGGGTGTAGGAGGGTAAATGGAGAGTTGAAGAGGTGTGAAGAGGTAAAATGATTTTGATAAAGCTTAGAAATTATTAATGGAGTTAAGATGTTTTGAGGAGGTTAAATGTGAGTTAAGTGTAGAGGTAATGGAGAGTTGAAGAGGGTGTGAGGAGAGTAAATGGAGAGTTGTAGAGGGTGTGAGGAGGGTAAATGGAGAGTTGTAGAGGGTGTGAGGAGGGTAAATGGAGAGTTGAAAATGATGTGAGGAGGGTAAATGGAGAGTTGAAGAGGTTGTGAGGAGGGTAAATGGAAAGTTGAAGAGGGTGTGAGGAGGGTACATGGAGAGTTGAAGAGGGTGTGACTAGGGTAAATGGAGAGTTGAAAAGGGTGTGAGGAGGGTAAATGGAGAGTTGAAGAGGGTGTGAGGAGGGTAAATGGAGAGTTGAAGAGGGTGTGAGAAGGGTAAATGGAAAGTTCAAGAGGTTGTGAGGAGGTAAATGGAATGTTGAAGAGTGTGTGAGGAGGGTAAATGGAGAGTTGAAGAGGGTGTGAGGAGGTAAGTGGAGAGTTGAAGAGGTTGTGAGGAGGGTAAATGGTAAGTTGAAGAGGGTGTGAGGAGGGTAAATGGAGAGTTGAAGAGGGTGTGAGGAGGGTAAATGGAGAGTTGAGATGATGTGAGGAGGGGTAAATGGAGAGTTGAAGAGGTTGTGAGGAGGGTAAATGGAAAGTTGAAGAGGTTGTGAGGAGGGTAAATGGAAAGTTGAAGAGGGTGTGGGGAGGGTAAATGAGAGTTTGAGGATGATGTGAGGAGGGTAAATGGAGAGTTGAAGAGGGTGTGAAGAGGGTAAATGGGAGTTGAAGCGGGTGTGAGAAGGCTAAATGGAGAGTTGAAGAGGGTTTGAGGAGGGTAAATGGAGAGTTAAAGAGGGTGTGAAGAGGGTAATGAGAGTTGAAGAGGTGTGAGGAGAGTAAATGGAGAGTTGTAGAGGTGTGAGGAGGTAAATGGAGAGTTGTAGAGGGTGTGAGGAGGGTAAATGAGAGTTGAAAATGATGTGAGGAGGTAAATGGAGAGTTTAAGAGGTTTGAGGAGGGTAAATGGAGAGTTGAAGATGATTGAGTGGTAAATGGAGAGTTGAAGAGAGTGTGAGGAGGGTAAATGGAGAGTTGAAGAGGGTGTGAGGAGGGTAAATGGAAGTTGAAGAGGGTGTGAGGAGGGTAAATGGAATGTTGAAGAGGTGTGGGGAGGGTAAATGGAGAGTTGAGGATGATGTGAGGAGGGTAAATGAGAGTTGAAGAGGTTGTGTGGTGGGTAAATGGTAGTTGAAGTGATCTTAATATATTCTTTAACAATATTCTAATATGTATAGTTGAAGAGTTTGAGAGGGTAAATGTGAGTTGAAATGTTAGGAGTTTATATGTGTAGGAGGTTAAATGGTAGTTGAAGAGGTGTGAGGTGGTACATTTGGAGTTGTAGATTTGTTTAAGGTGTATAATGTATATTGTATGAGGATGTGTAAATGGATGGAGTTTGAAGAGGGTGTGAGGAGGGTTATGAGAGTGTTGATGTGGGTGTGAGGAGGGTAAATGGTGAGTTGAAGATGTTGTGAGGTGTATATGTGGAGTTTAAGAGGGTGTGAGAGGGTAAATGTGGAGTTGAAGAGGGTGCGAGGAGGGTAAATGGAGAGTTGAAGAGGGTGTGAAGAGGGTAATTGGGGAGTTGAAGCGGGTGTGATAAGCTAAATGGAGTGTTGAAGAGGGTGTGAGGAGGGTAAATGGAGAGTTAAAGAGGGTGTGAAGAGGGTAAATGGAGAGTTGAAGAGGGTGTGAGGAGGGTAATTCGAGAGTTGAAGAGGGTGTGAGGAGGGTAAATGGAAAGTTGAAGAGGGTGTGAGGAGTGTACATGTGGAGTTGAAGAGGGTGTGAGGAGGGTAAATGGAGAGTTGAAGAGGGAGTGAGGAGGGTAAATGGAGAGTTGAAGAGGGTGTGAGGAGGGTAAATGGAGAGTTGAAGAGGGTGTGAGGAGGGTAAATGGAGAGTTGAAGACGTTGTGAGGAGGGTAAATGTGGGAGTTGAAGAGGGTGTGAGGTGGGTAAATGTGGAGTTGAAGAGGGTGCGAGGAGGGTAAATGGAGAGTTGAAGAGGGTGTGAAGAGGGTAAATGGGGAGTTGAAGCGGGTGTGAGAAGGCTAAATGGAGAGTTGAAGAGGGTGTGAGGAGGGTAAATGGAGAGTTAAAGAGGGTGTGAAGAGGGTAAATGGAGAGTTGAAGATGATGTGAGGAGGGTAAATAGAGAGTTGAAGAGGGTGTGAGGAGGGTAAAATGGAGAGTTGAAGAGGGTGTGAGGAGGGTAAATGGAAAGTTGAAGAGGGTGTGAGGAGGGTAAATGGAAAGTTGAAGAGGGTGTGAAGAGGGTAAATGTGGAGTTGAAGAGGGTGTGAGGAGGGTAAATGTGGAGATGAAGAGGGTGTGAGGAGGCTAAATGTGGAGTTGAAGAGCGTGTGAGGAGGGTAAATGGAGACTTGAAGAGGGTGTGAGGAGGGTACATTTGGAGTTGAAGAGGGTGTGAGGGGGGTAAATGGAGAGTTGAAGAGGTTGTGAGGAGGGTAAATGTGGAGTTGAAGAGGGTGTGAGGAGGCTAAATGTGGAGTTGAAGACGGTGTGAGGAGGGATATGGAGAGTTGAAGAGGGTGTGAGGAGTGTACATGTGGAGTTGAAGAGGGTGTGAGGAGGGTAAATGGAGAGTTGAAGAGGGTGTGAGGAGGGTAAATGGAGAGTTGAAGAGGGTGTGAGGAGGGTAAATGGAGAGTTGAAGAGGGTGTGAGGAGGGTAAATGGAGAGTTGAAGAGGTTGTGAGGAGGGTAAATGTGGGAGTTGAAGAGGGTGTGAGGAGGGTAAATGTGGAGTTGAAGAGGGTGCGAGGAGGGTAAATGGAGAGTTGAAGAGGGTGTGAAGAGGGTAAATGGGGAGTTGAAGCGGGTGTGAGAAGGCTAAATGGAGAGTTGAAGAGGGTTTGAGGAGGGTAAATGGAGAGTTAAAGAGGGTGTGAAGAGGGTAAATGGAGAGTTGAAGAGGGTGTGAGGAGAGTAAATGGAGAGTTGTAGAGGGTGTGAGGAGGGTAAATGGAGAGTTGTAGAGGGTGTGAGGAGGGTAAATGGAGAGTTGAAAATGATGTGAGGAGGGTAAATGGAGAGTTGAAGAGGTTGTGAGGAGGGTAAATGGAAAGTTGAAGAGGGTGTGAGGAGGGTACATGGAGAGTTGAAGAGGGTGTGACTAGGGTAAATGGAGAGTTGAAAAGGGTGTGAGGAGGGTAAATGGAGAGTTGAAGAGGGTGTGAGGAGGGTAAATGGAGAGTTGAAGAGGGTGTGAGAAGGGTAAATGGAAAGTTCAAGAGGTTGTGAGGAGGGTAAATGGAAAGTTGAAGAGTGTGTGAGGAGGGTAAATGGAGAGTTGAAGAGGGTGTGAGGAGTGTAAATGGAGAGTTGAAGAGGTTGTGAGGAGGGTAAATGGAAAGTTGAAGAGGGTGTGAGGAGGGTAAATGGAGAGTTGAAGAGGGTGTGAGGAGGGTAAATGGAGAGTTGAGGATGATGTGAGGAGGGTAAATGGAGTGTTGAAGAGGTTGTGAGGAGGGTAAATGGAAAGTTGAAGAGGTTGTGAGGAGGGTAAATGGAAAGTTGAAGAGGGTGTGGGGAGGGTAAATGGAGAGTTGAGGATGATGTGAGGAGGGTAAATGGAGAGTTGAAGAGGGTGTGAAGAGGGTAAATGGGGAGTTGAAGCGGGTGTGAGAAGGCTAAATGGAGAGTTGAAGAGGGTTTGAGGAGGGTAAATGGAGAGTTAAAGAGGGTGTGAAGAGGGTAAATGGAGAGTTGAAGAGGGTGTGAGGAGAGTAAATGGAGAGTTGTAGAGGGTGTGAGGAGGGTAAATGGAGAGTTGTAGAGGGTGTGAGGAGGGTAAATGGAGAGTTGAAAATGATGTGAGGAGGGTAAATGGAGAGTTGAAGAGGTTGTGAGGAGGGTAAATGGAAAGTTGAAGAGGGTGTGAGGAGGGTAAATGGAAAGTTGAAGAGGGTGTGAGGAGGGTAAATGGAAAGTTGAAGAGGGTGTGGGGAGGGTAAATGGAGAGTTGAGGATGATGTGAGGAGGGTAAATGGAGAGTTGAAGAGGTTGTGAGGAGGGTAAATGGAAAGTTGAAGAGGTTGTGAGGAGGGTAAATGTGGAGTTGAAGAGCGTGTGCGGAGGGTAAATGGAGAGTTGAAGAGGGTGTGAGGAGGGTACATTTGGAGTTGAAGAGGGTGTGAGGGGGGTAAATGGAGAGTTGAAGAGGTTGTGAGGAGGGTAAATGTGGAGTTGAAGAGGGTGTGAGGAGGCTAAATGTGGAGTTGAAGAGGGTGTGAGGAGGGAAATGGAGAGTTGAAGAGGGTGTGAGGAGTGTACATGTGGAGTTGAAGAGGGTGTGAGGAGGGTAAATGGAGAGTTGAAGAGGGTGTGAGGAGGGTAAATGGAGAGTTGAAGAGAGTGTGAGGAGGGTAAATGGAGAGTTGAAGAGGTTGTGAGGAGGGTAAATGTGGGAGTTGAAGAGGGTGTGAGGAGGGTAAATGTGGAGTTGAAGAGGGTGCGAGGAGGGTGAATGGAGAGTTGAAGAGGGTGTGAAGAGGGTAAATGGGGAGTTGAAGCGGGTGTGAGAAGGCTAAATGGAGAGTTGAAGAGGGTGTGAGGAGGGTAAATGGAGAGTTAAAGAGGGTGTGAAGAGGGTAAATGGAGAGTTGAAGATGATTTGAGGAGGGTAAATGGAGAGTTGAAGAGGGTGTGAGGAGGGTAAATGGAGAGTTGAAGAGGGTGTGAGGAGGGTAAATGGAAAGATGAAGAGGGTGTGAGGAGGGTAAATGGAAAGTTGAATAGGGTGTGGGGAGGGTAAATGGGGAGTTGAAAATGATGTGAGGAGGGTAAATTGAGAGTTGAAGAGGGTGTGAGGAGGGTAAATGGAGAGTTGAAGAGGGTGTGAGGAGTGTAAGTGGAGAGTTGAAGAGGTTGTGAGGAGGGTAAATGGAAAGTTGAAGAGGGTGTGAGGAGGGTAAATGGAGAGTTGAAGAGGGTGTGAGGAGGGTAAATGGAGAGTTGAGGATGATGTGAGGAGGGTAAATGGAGAGTTGAAGAGGTTGTGAGGAGGGTAAATGGAAAGTTGAAGAGGTTGTGAGGAGGGTAAATGGAAAGTTGAAAAGGGTGTGGGGAGGGTAAATGGAGAGTTGAGGATGATGTGAGGAGGGTAAATGGAGAGTTGAAGAGGTTGTGAGGAGGGTAAATGGAAAGTTGAAGAGGTTGTGACGAGGGTAAATGTGGAGTTGAAGAGCGTGTGAGGAGGGTAAATGGAGAGTTGAAGAGGGTGTGAGGAGGATACATTTGGAGTTGAAGAGCGTGTGAGGAGGGTAAATGGAGAGTTGAAGAGGGTGTGAGGAGGGTACATTTGGAGTTGAAGAGGGTGTGAGGGGGGTAAATGGAGAGTTGAAGAGGTTGTGAGGAGGGTAAATGTGGAGTTGAAGAGGGTGTGAGGAGGCTAAATGTGGAGTTGAAGAGGGTGTGAGGAGGGAAATGGAGAGTTGAAGAGGGTGTGAGGAGTGTACATGTGGAGTTGAAGAGGGTGTGAGGAGGGTAAATGGAGAGTTGAAGAGGGTGTGAGGACGGTAAATGGAGAGTTGAAGAGGGTGTGAGGAGGGTAAATGGAGAGTTGAAGAGAGTGTGAGGAGGGTAAATGGAGAGTTGAAGAGGTTGTGAGGAGGGTAAATGTGGGAGTTGAAGAGGGTGTGAGGAGGGTAAATGTGGAGTTGAAGAGGGTGCGAGGAGGGTAAATGGAGAGTTGAAGAGGGTGTGAAGAGGGTAAATGGGGAGTTGAAGCGGGTGTGAGAAGGCTAAATGGAGAGTTGAAGAGGGTGTGAGGAGGGTAAATGGAGAGTTAAAGAGGGTGTGAAGAGGGTAAATGGAGAGTTGAAGAGGGTGTGAGGAGGGTAAATGGAAAGTTGAAGAGGGTGTGAGGAGGGTAAATGGAAAGTTGAAGAGGGTGTGGGGAGGGTAAATGGAGAGTTGAGGATGATGTGAGGAGGGTAAATGGAGAGTTGAAGAGGTTGTGAGGAGGGTAAATGGAAAGTTGAAGAGGTTGTGAGGAGGGTAAATGTGGAGTTAAAGAGCGTGTGAGGAGGGTAAATGGAGAGTTGAAGAGGGTGTGAGGAGGGTACATTTGGAGTTGAAGAGGGTGTGAGGGGGGTAAATGGAGAGTTGAAGAGGTTGTGAGGAGGGTAACTGTGGAGTTGAAGAGGGTGTGAGGAGGCTAAATGTGGAGTTGAAGAGGGTGTGAGGAGGGAAATGGAGAGTTGAAGAGGGTGTGAGGAGTGTACATGTGGAGTTGAAGAGGGTGTGAAGAGGGTAAATGGGGAGTTGAAGCGGGTGTGAGAAGGCTAAATGGAGAGTTGAAGAGGGTGTGAGGAGGGTAAATGGAGAGTTAAAGAGGGTGTGAAGAGGGTAAATGGAGAGTTGAAGATGATTTGAGGAGGGTAAATGGAGAGTTGAAGAGGGTGTGAGGAGGGTAAATGGAGAGTTGAAGAGGGTGTGAGGAGGGTAAATGGAAAGTTGAAGAGGGTGTGAGGAGGGTAAATGGAAAGTTGAATAGGGTGTGGGGAGGGTAAATGGGGAGTTGAAAATGATGTGAGGAGGGTAAATTGAGAGTTGAAGAGGGTGTGAGGAGGGTAAATGGAGAGTTGAAGAGGTTGTGAGGAGGGTAAATGGAGAGTTGAAAATGATGTGAGGAGGGTTAATGGAGAGTTGAAGAGGTTGTGAGGAGGGTAAATGGAAAGTTGAAGAGGGTGTGAGGAGGGTAAATGGAGAGTTGAAGAGGGTGTGAAGAGGGTAAATGTGGAGTTGAAGAGGGTGTGAGGAGGGTAAATGTGGAGTTGAAGAGCGTGTGAGGAGGCTAAATGTGGAGTTGAAGAGCGTGTGAGGAGGGTAAATGGAGAGTTGAAGAGGGTGTGAGGAGGGTACATTTGGAGTTGAAGAGGGTGTGAGGGGGGTAAATGGAGAGTTGAAGAGGTTGTGTGGAGGGTAAATGCGGAGTTGAAGAGGGTGTGAGGAGGCTAAATGTGGAGTTGAAGAGGGTGTGAGGAGGGAAATGGAGAGTTGAAGAGGGTGTGAGGAGTGTACATGTGGAGTTGAAGAGGGTGTGAGGAGGGTAAATGGAGAGTTGAAGAGGGTGTGAGGAGGGTAAATGGAGAGTTGAAGAGGGTGTGAGGAGGGTAAATGGAGAGTTGAAGAGGGTGTGAGGAGGGTAAATGGAGAGTTGAAGAGGTTGTGAGGAGGGTAAATGTGGGAGTTGAAGAGGGTGTGAGGAGGGTAAATGTGGAGTTGAAGAGGGTGCGAGGAGGGTAAATGGAGAGTTGAAGAGGGTGTGAAGAGGGTAAATGGGGAGTTGAAGCGGGTGTGAGAAGGCTAAATGGAGAGTTGAAGAGGGTGTGAGGAGGGTAAATGGAGAGTTAAAGAGGGTGTGAAGAGGGTAAATGGAGAGTTGAGGATGATGTGAGGAGGGTAAATGGAGAGTTGAAGAGGGTGTGAAGAGGGTAAATGGGGAGTTGAAGCGGGTGTGAGAAGGCTAAATGGAGAGTTGAAGAGGGTTTGAGGAGGGTAAATGGAGAGTTAAAGAGGGTGTGAAGAGGGTAAATGGAGAGTTGAAGAGGGTGTGAGGAGAGTAAATGGAGAGTTGTAGAGGGTGTGAGGAGGGTAAATGGAGAGTTGTAGAGGGTGTGAGGAGGGTAAATGGAGAGTTGAAAATGATGTGAGGAGGGTAAATGGAGAGTTGAAGAGGTTGTGAGGAGGGTAAATGGAAAGTTGAAGAGGGTGTGAGGAGGGTAAATGGAAAGTTGAAGAGGGTGTGAGGAGGGTAAATGGAAAGTTGAAGAGGGTGTGGGGAGGGTAAATGGAGAGTTGAGGATGATGTGAGGAGGGTAAATGGAGAGTTGAAGAGGTTGTGAGGAGGGTAAATGGAAAGTTGAAGAGGTTGTGAGGAGGGTAAATGTGGAGTTGAAGAGCGTGTGCGGAGGGTAAATGGAGAGTTGAAGAGGGTGTGAGGAGGGTACATTTGGAGTTGAAGAGGGTGTGAGGGGGGTAAATGGAGAGTTGAAGAGGTTGTGAGGAGGGTAAATGTGGAGTTGAAGAGGGTGTGAGGAGGCTAAATGGAGAGTTGAAGAGGGTGTGAGGAGTGTACATGTGGAGTTGAAGAGGGTGTGAGGAGGGTAAATGGAGAGTTGAAGAGGGTGTGAGGAGGGTAAATGGAGAGTTGAAGAGAGTGTGAGGAGGGTAAATGGAGAGTTGAAGAGGTTGTGAGGAGGGTAAATGTGGGAGTTGAAGAGGGTGTGAGGAGGGTAAATGTGGAGTTGAAGAGGGTGCGAGGAGGGTGAATGGAGAGTTGAAGAGGGTGTGAAGAGGGTAAATGGGGAGTTGAAGCGGGTGTGAGAAGGCTAAATGGAGAGTTGAAGAGGGTGTGAGGAGGGTAAATGGAGAGTTAAAGAGGGTGTGAAGAGGGTAAATGGAGAGTTGAAGATGATTTGAGGAGGGTAAATGGAGAGTTGAAGAGGGTGTGAGGAGGGTAAATGGAGAGTTGAAGAGGGTGTGAGGAGGGTAAATGGAGAGTTGAAGAGGTTGTGAGGAGGGTAAATGTGGGAGTTGAAGAGGGTGTGAGGAGGGTAAATGTGGAGTTGAAGAGGGTGCGAGGAGGGTAAATGGAGAGTTGAAGAGGGTGTGAAGAGGGTAAATGGGGAGTTGAAGCGGGTGTGAGAAGGCTAAATGGAGAGTTGAAGAGGGTGTGAGGAGGGTAAATGGAGAGTTAAAGAGGGTGTGAAGAGGGTAAATGGAGAGTTGAGGATGATGTGAGGAGGGTAAATGGAGAGTTGAAGAGGGTGTGAAGAGGGTAAATGGGGAGTTGAAGCGGGTGTGAGAAGGCTAAATGGAGAGTTGAAGAGGGTTTGAGGAGGGTAAATGGAGAGTTAAAGAGGGTGTGAAGAGGGTAAATGGAGAGTTGAAGAGGGTGTGAGGAGAGTAAATGGAGAGTTGTAGAGGGTGTGAGGAGGGTAAATGGAGAGTTGTAGAGGGTGTGAGGAGGGTAAATGGAGAGTTGAAAATGATGTGAGGAGGGTAAATGGAGAGTTGAAGAGGTTGTGAGGAGGGTAAATGGAAAGTTGAAGAGGGTGTGAGGAGGGTAAATGGAAAGTTGAAGAGGGTGTGAGGAGGGTAAATGGAAAGTTGAAGAGGGTGTGGGGAGGGTAAATGGAGAGTTGAGGATGATGTGAGGAGGGTAAATGGAGAGTTGAAGAGGTTGTGAGGAGGGTAAATGGAAAGTTGAAGAGGTTGTGAGGAGGGTAAATGTGGAGTTGAAGAGCGTGTGCGGAGGGTAAATGGAGAGTTGAAGAGGGTGTGAGGAGGGTACATTTGGAGTTGAAGAGGGTGTGAGGGGGGTAAATGGAGAGTTGAAGAGGTTGTGAGGAGGGTAAATGTGGAGTTGAAGAGGGTGTGAGGAGGCTAAATGTGGAGTTGAAGAGGGTGTGAGGAGGGAAATGGAGAGTTGAAGAGGGTGTGAGGAGTGTACATGTGGAGTTGAAGAGGGTGTGAGGAGGGTAAATGGAGAGTTGAAGAGGGTGTGAGGAGGGTAAATGGAGAGTTGAAGAGAGTGTGAGGAGGGTAAATGGAGAGTTGAAGAGGTTGTGAGGAGGGTAAATGTGGGAGTTGAAGAGGGTGTGAGGAGGGTAAATGTGGAGTTGAAGAGGGTGCGAGGAGGGTGAATGGAGAGTTGAAGAGGGTGTGAAGAGGGTAAATGGGGAGTTGAAGCGGGTGTGAGAAGGCTAAATGGAGAGTTGAAGAGGGTGTGAGGAGGGTAAATGGAGAGTTAAAGAGGGTGTGAAGAGGGTAAATGGAGAGTTGAAGATGATTTGAGGAGGGTAAATGGAGAGTTGAAGAGGGTGTGAGGAGGGTAAATGGAGAGTTGAAGAGGGTGTGAGGAGGGTAAATGGAAAGATGAAGAGGGTGTGAGGAGGGTAAATGGAAAGTTGAATAGGGTGTGGGGAGGGTAAATGGGGAGTTGAAAATGATGTGAGGAGGGTAAATTGAGAGTTGAAGAGGGTGTGAGGAGGGTAAATGGAGAGTTGAAGAGGGTGTGAGGAGGGTAAATGGAAAGTTGAAGAGGGTGTGAGGAGGGTAAATGGAGAGTTGAAGAGGGTGTGAGGAGGGTAAATGGAGAGTTGAGGATGATGTGAGGAGGGTAAATGGAGAGTTGAAGAGGTTGTGAGGAGGGTAAATGGAAAGTTGAAGAGGTTGTGAGGAGGGTAAATGGAAAGTTGAAAAGGGTGTGGGGAGGGTAAATGGAGAGTTGAGGATGATGTGAGGAGGGTAAATGGAGAGTTGAAGAGGTTGTGAGGAGGGTAAATGGAAAGTTGAAGAGGTTGTGACGAGGGTAAATGTGGAGTTGAAGAGCGTGTGAGGAGGGTAAATGGAGAGTTGAAGAGGGTGTGAGGAGGATACATTTGGAGTTGAAGAGCGTGTGAGGAGGGTAAATGGAGAGTTGAAGAGGGTGTGAGGAGGGTACATTTGGAGTTGAAGAGGGTGTGAGGGGGGTAAATGGAGAGTTGAAGAGGTTGTGAGGAGGGTAAATGTGGAGTTGAAGAGGGTGTGAGGAGGCTAAATGTGGAGTTGAAGAGGGTGTGAGGAGGGAAATGGAGAGTTGAAGAGGGTGTGAGGAGTGTACATGTGGAGTTGAAGAGGGTGTGAGGAGGGTAAATGGAGAGTTGAAGAGGGTGTGAGGACGGTAAATGGAGAGTTGAAGAGGGTGTGAGGAGGGTAAATGGAGAGTTGAAGAGAGTGTGAGGAGGGTAAATGGAGAGTTGAAGAGGTTGTGAGGAGGGTAAATGTGGGAGTTGAAGAGGGTGTGAGGAGGGTAAATGTGGAGTTGAAGAGGGTGCGAGGAGGGTAAATGGAGAGTTGAAGAGGGTGTGAAGAGGGTAAATGGGGAGTTGAAGCGGGTGTGAGAAGGCTAAATGGAGAGTTGAAGAGGGTGTGAGGAGGGTAAATGGAGAGTTAAAGAGGGTGTGAAGAGGGTAAATGGAGAGTTGAAGAGGGTGTGAGGAGGGTAAATGGAAAGTTGAAGAGGGTGTGAGGAGGGTAAATGGAAAGTTGAAGAGGGTGTGGGGAGGGTAAATGGAGAGTTGAGGATGATGTGAGGAGGGTAAATGGAGAGTTGAAGAGGTTGTGAGGAGGGTAAATGGAAAGTTGAAGAGGTTGTGAGGAGGGTAAATGTGGAGTTAAAGAGCGTGTGAGGAGGGTAAATGGAGAGTTGAAGAGGGTGTGAGGAGGGTACATTTGGAGTTGAAGAGGGTGTGAGGGGGGTAAATGGAGAGTTGAAGAGGTTGTGAGGAGGGTAACTGTGGAGTTGAAGAGGGTGTGAGGAGGCTAAATGTGGAGTTGAAGAGGGTGTGAGGAGGGAAATGGAGAGTTGAAGAGGGTGTGAGGAGTGTACATGTGGAGTTGAAGAGGGTGTGAAGAGGGTAAATGGGGAGTTGAAGCGGGTGTGAGAAGGCTAAATGGAGAGTTGAAGAGGGTGTGAGGAGGGTAAATGGAGAGTTAAAGAGGGTGTGAAGAGGGTAAATGGAGAGTTGAAGATGATTTGAGGAGGGTAAATGGAGAGTTGAAGAGGGTGTGAGGAGGGTAAATGGAGAGTTGAAGAGGGTGTGAGGAGGGTAAATGGAAAGTTGAAGAGGGTGTGAGGAGGGTAAATGGAAAGTTGAATAGGGTGTGGGGAGGGTAAATGGGGAGTTGAAAATGATGTGAGGAGGGTAAATTGAGAGTTGAAGAGGGTGTGAGGAGGGTAAATGGAGAGTTGAAGAGGTTGTGAGGAGGGTAAATGGAGAGTTGAAAATGATGTGAGGAGGGTTAATGGAGAGTTGAAGAGGTTGTGAGGAGGGTAAATGGAAAGTTGAAGAGGGTGTGAGGAGGGTAAATGGAGAGTTGAAGAGGGTGTGAAGAGGGTAAATGTGGAGTTGAAGAGGGTGTGAGGAGGGTAAATGTGGAGTTGAAGAGCGTGTGAGGAGGCTAAATGTGGAGTTGAAGAGCGTGTGAGGAGGGTAAATGGAGAGTTGAAGAGGGTGTGAGGAGGGTACATTTGGAGTTGAAGAGGGTGTGAGGGGGGTAAATGGAGAGTTGAAGAGGTTGTGTGGAGGGTAAATGCGGAGTTGAAGAGGGTGTGAGGAGGCTAAATGTGGAGTTGAAGAGGGTGTGAGGAGGGAAATGGAGAGTTGAAGAGGGTGTGAGGAGTGTACATGTGGAGTTGAAGAGGGTGTGAGGAGGGTAAATGGAGAGTTGAAGAGGGTGTGAGGAGGGTAAATGGAGAGTTGAAGAGGGTGTGAGGAGGGTAAATGGAGAGTTGAAGAGGGTGTGAGGAGGGTAAATGGAGAGTTGAAGAGGTTGTGAGGAGGGTAAATGTGGGAGTTGAAGAGGGTGTGAGGAGGGTAAATGTGGAGTTGAAGAGGGTGCGAGGAGGGTAAATGGAGAGTTGAAGAGGGTGTGAAGAGGGTAAATGGGGAGTTGAAGCGGGTGTGAGAAGGCTAAATGGAGAGTTGAAGAGGGTGTGAGGAGGGTAAATGGAGAGTTAAAGAGGGTGTGAAGAGGGTAAATGGAGAGTTGAAGCTGATGTGAGGAGGGTAAATGGAGAGTTGAAGAGGGTGTGAGGAGGGTAAATGGAGAGTTGAAGAGGGTGTGAGGAGGGTAAATGGAGAGTTGAAAATGATGTGAGGAGGGTAAATGGAGAGTTGAAGAGGTTGTGAGGAGGGTAAATGGAAAGTTGAAGAGGGTGTGAGGAGGGTACATGGAGAGTTGAAGAGGGTGTGAGGAGGGTAAATGGAGAGCTGAAAAGGGTGTGAGGAGGGTAAATTGAGAGTTGAAGAGGTTGTGAGGAGCGTAAATGGAGAGTTGAAGAGGGTGTGAGAAGGGTAAATGGAAAGTTCAAGAGGTTGTGAGGAGGGTAAATGGAAAGTTGAAGAGGGTGGGAGGAGGGTAAATGGAGAGTTGAAGAGGGTGTGAGGAGGGTAAATGGAGAGTTGAAGAGGTTGTGAGGAGGGTAAATGTGGGAGTTGAAGAGGGTGTGAGGAGGGTAAATGTGGAGTTGAAGAGGGTGCGAGGAGGGTAAATGGAGAGTTGAAGAGGGTGTGAAGAGGGTAAATGGGGAGTTGAAGCGGGTGTGAGAAGGCTAAATGGAGAGTTGAAGAGGGTGTGAGGAGGGTAAATGGAGAGTTAAAGAGGGTGTGAAGAGGGTAAATGGAGAGTTGAAGCAATGTGAGGAGGGTAAATGGAGAGTTGAAGAGGGTGTGAGGAGGGTAAATGGAGAGTTGTAGAGGGTGTGAGGAGGGTAAATGGAGAGTTGAAAATGATGTGAGGAGGGTAAATGGAGAGTTGAAGAGGTTGTGAGGAGGGTAAATGGAAAGTTGAAGAGGGTGTGAGGAGGGTACATGGAGAGTTGAAGAGGGTGTGAGGAGGGTAAATGGAGAGCTGAAAAGGGTGTGAGGAGGGTAAATTGAGAGTTGAAGAGGTTGTGAGGAGCGTAAATGGAGAGTTGAAGAGGGTGTGAGAAGGGTAAATGGAAAGTTCAAGAGGTTGTGAGGAGGGTAAATGGAAAGTTGAAGAGGGTGGGAGGAGGGTAAATGGAGAGTTGAAGAGGGTGTGAGGAGGGTAAATGGAGAGTTAAGAGGTTGTGAGGAGGGTAAATGGAAAGTTGAAGAGGGTATGAGGAGGGTAAATGGAGAGTTGAAGAGGGTGTGAGGAGGGTAAATGGAGAGTTGAAGAGGGTGTGAGGAGGGTAAATGGAGAGTTGAAGAGGTTGTGAGGAGGGTAAATGTGGGAGTTGAAGAGGGTGTGAGGAGGGTAAATGTGGAGTTGAAGAGGGTGCGAGGAGGGTAAATGGAGAGTTGAAGAGGGTGTGAGGAGGGTAAATGGGGAGTTGAAGCGGGTGTGAGAAGGGTAAATGGAGAGTTGAAGAGGTTGTGAGGAGGGTAAATGTGGGAGTTGAAGAGGGTGTGAGGAGGGTAAATGTGGAGTTGAAGAGGGTGCGAGGAGGGTAAATGGAGAGTTAAAGAGGGTGTGAAGAGGGTAAATGGAGAGTTGAAGATGATGTGAGGAGGGTAAATGGAGAGTTGAAGAGGGTGTGAGGAGGGTAAATGGAAAGTTGAAGAGGGTGTGAGGAGGGTAAATGGAAAGTTGAAGAGGGTGTGGGGAGGGTAAATGGGGAGTTGAAAATGATGTGAGGAGGATAAATTGAGAGTTGAAGAGGGTGTGATGAGGGTAAATGGAGAGTTGTAGAGGTTGTGAGGAGGGTAAATGGAGAGTTGAAGAGGTTGTGAGGAGGGTAAATGGAGAGTTGAAGAGGGTGTGAGGAGGCTAAATGTGGAGTTGAAGAGGGTGTGAGGAGGGAAATGGAGAGTTGAAGAGGATGTGAGGAGTGTACATGTGGAGTTGAAGAGGGTGTGAGGAGGGTAAATGGAGAGTTGAAGAGGGTGTGAGGAGGGTAAATGGAGAGTTGAAGAGGTTGTGAGGAGGGTAAATGGAGAGTTGAAGAGGGTGTGAGGAGGGTAAATGGAGAGTTGAAGAGGGTGTGAAGAAGGTAAATGTGGAGTTGAAGAGGGTGTAAGGAGGGTAAATGTGGAGTTGAAGAGGTTGTGAGGAGGCTAAATGTGGAGTTGAAGAGCGTGTGAGGAGGGTAAATGGAGAGTTGAAGAGGGTGTGAGGAGGGTACATTTGGAGTTGAAGCGGGTGTGAGGGGGGTAAATGGAGAGTTGAAGAGGTTGTGAGGAGGGTAAATGTGGAGTTGAAGAGGGTGTGAGGAGGCTAAATGTGGAGTTGAAGAGGGTGTGAGGAGGGAAATGGAGAGTTGAAGAGGATGTGAGGAGTGTACATTTGGAGTTGAAGAGGGTGTGAGGAGGCTAAATGGAGAGTTGAAGAGGGTGTGAGGAGGGTAAATGGAGAGTTGAAGAGGGTGTGAGGAGGGTAAATGGAGAGTTGAAGAGGGTGTGAGGAGGGTAAATGGAGAGTTGAAGAGGTTGTGAGGAGGGTTAATGTGGGAGTTGAAGAGGGTGTGAGGAGGGTAAATGTGGAGTTGAAGAGGATGCGAGGAGGGTAAATGGAGAGTTGAAGAGGGTGTGAAGAGGGTAAATGGGGAGTTGAAGCGGGTGTGAGAAGGCTAAATGGAGAGTTGAAGAGGGTGTGAGGAGGGTAAAGGGAGAGTTAAAGAGGGTGTGAAGAGGGTAAATGGAGAGTTGAAGATGATGTGAGGAGGGTAAATGGAGAGTTGAAGAGGGTGTGAGGAGGGTAATTGGAGAGTTGTAGAGGGTGTGAGGAGGGTAAATGGAGAGTTGAAGATGATGTGAGGAGGGTAAATGGAGAGTTGAAGAGGGTGTGAGGATGGTAAATGGAGAGTTGAAGAGGGTGTGAGGAGGGTAAATGGAAAGTTGAAGAGGGTGTGAGGAGGGTAAATGGAAAGTTGAAGAGGGTGTGGGGAGGGTAAATGGGGAGTTGAAAATGATGTGAGGAGGATAAATTGAGAGTTGAAGAGGGTGTGATGAGGGTAAATGGAGAGTTGAAGAGGTTGTGAGAAGGGTAAATGGAGAGTTAAAAATGATGTGAGGAGGGTAAATGGAGAGTTGAAGAGGTTGTGAGGAGGGTAAATGGAGAGTTGACGAGGGTGTGAGGAGGGTAAATGGAGAGTTGAAGAGGGTGTGAAGAGGGTAAATGGAGAGTTGAAGATGATGTGAGAAGGGTAAATGGAGAGTTGAAGAGGGTGTGAGGAGGGTAAATGGAAAGTTGAAGAGGGTGTGAGGAGGGTAAATGGAAAGTTGAAGAGGGTGTGGGGAGGGTAAATGGGGAGTTGAAAATGATGTGAGGAGGATAAATTGAGAGTTGAAGAGGGTGTGATGAGGGTAAATGGAGAGTTGAAGAGGTTGTGAGGAGGGTAAATGGAGAGTTGAAAATGATGTGAGGAGGGTAAATGGAGAGTTGAAGAGGTTGTGAGGAGGGTAAATGGAGAGTTGAAGAGGGTGTGAGGAGGGTAAATGGAGAGTTGAAGAGGGTGTGAAGAAGGTAAATGTGGAGTTGAAGAGGGTGTAAGGAGGGTAAATGGAGAGTTGAAGAGGTTGTGAGGAGGGTAAATGGAGAGTTGAAGAGGGTGTGAGGAGGGAAATGGAGAGTTGAAGAGGATGTGAGGAGTGTACATGTGGAGTTGAAGAGGGTGTGAGGAGGGTAAATGGAGAGTTGAAGAGTGTGTGAGGAGGGTAAATGGAGAGTTGAAGAGGTTGTGAGGAGGGTAAATGGAGAGTTGAAGAGGGTGTGAGGAGGGTAAATGGAGAGTTGAAGAGGGTGTGAAGAAGGTACTTGTGGAGTTGAAGAGGGTGTAAGGAGGGTAAATGTGGAGTTGAAGAGGTTGTGAGGAGGCTAAATGTGGAGTTGAAGAGCGTGTGAGGAGGGTAAATGGAGAGTTGAAGAGGGTGTGAGGAGGGTACATTTGGAGTTGAAGCGGGTGTGAGGGGGGTAAATGGAGAGTTGAAGAGGTTGTGAGGAGGGTAAATGTGGAGTTGAAGAGGGTGTGAGGAGGCTAAATGTGGAGTTGAAGAGGGTGTGAGGAGGGAAATGGAGAGTTGAAGAGGATGTGAGGAGTGTACATGTGGAGTTGAAGAGGGTGTGAGGAGGGTAAATGGAGAGTTGAAGAGGGTGTGAGGAGGGTAAATGGAGAGTTGAAGAGGGTGTGAGGAGGGTAAATGGAGAGTTGAAGAGGGTGTGAGGAGGGTAAATGGAGAGTTGAAGAGGTTGTGAGGAGGGTAAATGTGGGAGTTGAAGAGGGTGTGAGGAGGGTAAATGTGGAGTTGAAGAGGATGCGAGGAGGGTAAATGGAGAGTTGAAGAGGGTGTGAAGAGGGTAAATGGGGAGTTGAAGCGGGTGTGAGAAGGCTAAATGGAGAGTTGAAGAGGGTGTGAGGAGGGTAAAGGGAGAGTTAAAGAGGGTGTGAAGAGGGTAAATGGAGAGTTGAAGATGGTGTGAGGAGGGTAAATGGAGAGTTGAAGAGGGTGTGAGGAGGGTAATTGGAGAGTTGTAGAGGGTGTGAGGAGGGTAAATGGAGAGTTGAAGATGATGTGAGGAGGGTAAATGGAGAGTTGAAGAGGGTGTGAGGATGGTAAATGGAGAGTTGAAGAGGGTGTGAGGAGGGTAAATGGAAAGTTGAAGAGGGTGTGAGGAGGGTAAATGGAAAGTTGAAGAGGGTGTGGGGAGGGTAAATGGGGAGTTGAAAATGATGTGAGGAGGATAAATTGAGAGTTGAAGAGGGTGTGATGAGGGTAAATGGAGAGTTGAAGAGGTTGTGAGAAGGGTAAATGGAGAGTTGAAAATGATGTGAGGAGGGTAAATGGAGAGTTGAAGAGGTTGTGAGGAGGGTAAATGGAGAGTTGAAGAGGGTGTGAGGAGGGTAAATGGAGAGTTGAAGAGGTTGTGAGGAGGGTAAATGGAGAGTTGAAAATGATGTGAGGAGGGTTAATGGAGAGTTGAAGAGGTTGTGAGGAGGGTAAATGGAAAGTTGAAGAGGGTGTGAGGAGGGTAAATGGAGAGTTGAAGAGGGGTGTGAAGAGGGTAAATGTGGAGTTGAAGAGGTGTGAGGAGGGTAAATGTGGAGTTGAAGAGCGTGTGAGGAGGCTAAATGTGGAGTTGAAGAGCGTGTGAGGAGGGTAAATGGAGAGTTGAAGAGGGTGTGAGGAGGGTACATTTGGAGTTGAAGAGGTTGTGAGGGGGTAAATGGAGAGTTGAAGAGGTTGTGTGGAGGGTAAATGCGGAGTTGAAGAGGGTGTGAGGAGGCTAAATGTGGAGTTGAAGAGGGTGTGAGGAGGGAAATGGAGAGTTGAAGAGGGTGTGAGGAGTGTACATGTGGAGTTGAAGAGGGTGTGAGGAGGGTAAATGGAGAGTTGAAGAGGGTGTGAGGAGGGTAAATGGAGAGTTGAAGAGGGTGTGAGGAGGGTAAATGGAGAGTTGAAGAGGGTGTGAGGAGGGTAAATGGAGAGTTGAAGAGGTTGTGAGGAGGGTAAATGTGGGAGTTGAAGAGGGTGTGAGGAGGGTAAATGTGGAGTTGAAGAGGGTGCGAGGAGGGTAAATGGAGAGTTGAAGAGGGTGTGAAGAGGGTAAATGGGGAGTTGAAGCGGGTGTGAGAAGGCTAAATGGAGAGTTGAAGAGGGTGTGAGGAGGGTAAATGGAGAGTTAAAGAGGGTGTGAAGAGGGTAAATGGAGAGTTGAAGCTGATGTGAGGAGGGTAAATGGAGAGTTGAAGAGGGTGTGAGGAGGGTAAATGGAGAGTTGAAGAGGGTGTGAGGAGGGTAAATGGAGAGTTGAAAATGATGTGAGGAGGGTAAATGGAGAGTTGAAGAGGTTGTGAGGAGGGTAAATGGAAAGTTGAAGAGGGTGTGAGGAGGGTACATGGAGAGTTGAAGAGGGTGTGAGGAGGGTAAATGGAGAGCTGAAAAGGGTGTGAGGAGGGTAAATTGAGAGTTGAAGAGGTTGTGAGGAGCGTAAATGGAGAGTTGAAGAGGGTGTGAGAAGGGTAAATGGAAAGTTCAAGAGGTTGTGAGGAGGGTAAATGGAAAGTTGAAGAGGGTGGGAGGAGGGTAAATGGAGAGTTGAAGAGGGTGTGAGGAGGGTAAATGGAGAGTTGAAGAGGTTGTGAGGAGGGTAAATGTGGGAGTTGAAGAGGGTGTGAGGAGGGTAAATGTGGAGTTGAAGAGGGTGCGAGGAGGGTAAATGGAGAGTTGAAGAGGGTGTGAAGAGGGTAAATGGGAGTTGAAGCGGGTGTGAGAAGGCTAAATGGAGAGTTGAAGAGGGTGTGAGGAGGGTAAATGGAGAGTTAAAGAGGGTGTGAAGAGGGTAAATGGAGAGTTGAAGCTGATGTGAGGAGGGTAAATGGAGAGTTGAAGATGGTGTGAGGAGGGTAAATGGAGAGTTGTAGAGGGTGTGAGGAGGGTAAATGGAGAGTTGAAAATGATGTGAGGAGGGTAAATGGAGAGTTGAAGAGGTTGTGAGGAGGGTAAATGGAAAGTTGAAGAGGGTGTGAGGAGGGTACATGGAGAGTTGAAGAGGGTGTGAGGAGGGTAAATGGAGAGCTGAAAAGGGTGTGAGGAGGGTAAATTGAGAGTTGAAGAGGTTGTGAGGAGCGTAAATGGAGAGTTGAAGAGGGTGTGAGAAGGGTAAATGGAAAGTTCAAGAGGTTGTGAGGAGGGTAAATGGAAAGTTGAAGAGGGTGGGAGGAGGGTAAATGGAGAGTTGAAGAGGGTGTGAGGAGGGTAAATGGAGAGTTAAGAGGTTGTGAGGAGGGTAAATGGAAAGTTGAAGAGGGTATGAGGAGGGTAAATGGAGAGTTGAAGAGGGTGTGAGGAGGGTAAATGGAGAGTTGAAGAGGGTGTGAGGAGGGTAAATGGAGAGTTGAAGAGGTTGTGAGGAGGGTAAATGTGGGAGTTGAAGAGGGTGTGAGGAGGGTAAATGTGGAGTTGAAGAGGGTGCGAGGAGGGTAAATGGAGAGTTGAAGAGGGTGTGAGGAGGGTAAATGGGGAGTTGAAGCGGGTGTGAGAAGGGTAAATGGAGAGTTGAAGAGGTTGTGAGGAGGGTAAATGTGGGAGTTGAAGAGGGTGTGAGGAGGGTAAATGTGGAGTTGAAGAGGGTGCGAGGAGGGTAAATGGAGAGTTAAAGAGGGTGTGAAGAGGGTAAATGGAGAGTTGAAGATGATGTGAGGAGGGTAAATGGAGAGTTGAAGAGGGTGTGAGGAGGGTAAATGGAAAGTTGAAGAGGGTGTGAGGAGGGTAAATGGAAAGTTGAAGAGGGTGTGGGGAGGGTAAATGGGGAGTTGAAAATGATGTGAGGAGGATAAATTGAGAGTTGAAGAGGGTGTGATGAGGGTAAATGGAGAGTTGTAGAGGTTGTGAGGAGGGTAAATGGAGAGTTGAAGAGGTTGTGAGGAGGGTAAATGGAGAGTTGAAGAGGGTGTGAGGAGGCTAAATGTGGAGTTGAAGAGGGTGTGAGGAGGGAAATGGAGAGTTGAAGAGGATGTGAGGAGTGTACATGTGGAGTTGAAGAGGGTGTGAGGAGGGTAAATGGAGAGTTGAAGAGGGTGTGAGGAGGGTAAATGGAGAGTTGAAGAGGTTGTGAGGAGGGTAAATGGAGAGTTGAAGAGGGTGTGAGGAGGGTAAATGGAGAGTTGAAGAGGGTGTGAAGAAGGTAAATGTGGAGTTGAAGAGGGTGTAAGGAGGGTAAATGTGGAGTTGAAGAGGTTGTGAGGAGGCTAAATGTGGAGTTGAAGAGCGTGTGAGGAGGGTAAATGGAGAGTTGAAGAGGGTGTGAGGAGGGTACATTTGGAGTTGAAGCGGGTGTGAGGGGGGTAAATGGAGAGTTGAAGAGGTTGTGAGGAGGGTAAATGTGGAGTTGAAGAGGGTGTGAGGAGGCTAAATGTGGAGTTGAAGAGGGTGTGAGGAGGGAAATGGAGAGTTGAAGAGGATGTGAGGAGTGTACATGTGGAGTTGAAGAGGGTGTGAGGAGGGTAAATGGAGAGTTGAAGAGGGTGTGAGGAGGGTAAATGGAGAGTTGAAGAGGGTGTGAGGAGGGTAAATGGAGAGTTGAAGAGGGTGTGAGGAGGGTAAATGGAGAGTTGAAGAGGTTGTGAGGAGGGTTAATGTGGGAGTTGAAGAGGGTGTGAGGAGGGTAAATGTGGAGTTGAAGAGGATGCGAGGAGGGTAAATGGAGAGTTGAAGAGGGTGTGAAGAGGGTAAATGGGGAGTTGAAGCGGGTGTGAGAAGGCTAAATGGAGAGTTGAAGAGGGTGTGAGGAGGGTAAAGGGAGAGTTAAAGAGGGTGTGAAGAGGGTAAATGGAGAGTTGAAGATGATGTGAGGAGGGTAAATGGAGAGTTGAAGAGGGTGTGAGGAGGGTAATTGGAGAGTTGTAGAGGGTGTGAGGAGGGTAAATGGAGAGTTGAAGATGATGTGAGGAGGGTAAATGGAGAGTTGAAGAGGGTGTGAGGATGGTAAATGGAGAGTTGAAGAGGGTGTGAGGAGGGTAAATGGAAAGTTGAAGAGGGTGTGAGGAGGGTAAATGGAAAGTTGAAGAGGGTGTGGGGAGGGTAAATGGGGAGTTGAAAATGATGTGAGGAGGATAAATTGAGAGTTGAAGAGGGTGTGATGAGGGTAAATGGAGAGTTGAAGAGGTTGTGAGAAGGGTAAATGGAGAGTTGAAAATGATGTGAGGAGGGTAAATGGAGAGTTGAAGAGGTTGTGAGGAGGGTAAATGGAGAGTTGACGAGGGTGTGAGGAGGGTAAATGGAGAGTTGAAGAGGGTGTGAAGAGGGTAAATGGGGAGTTGAAAATGATGTGAGGAGGATAAATTGAGAGTTGAAGAGGGTGTGATGAGGGTAAATGGAGAGTTGAAGAGGTTGTGAGGAGGGTAAATGGAGAGTTGAAAATGATGTGAGGAGGGTAAATGGAGAGTTGAAGAGGTTGTGAGGAGGGTAAATGGAGAGTTGAAGAGGGTGTGAGGAGGGTAAATGGAGAGTTGAAGAGGGTGTGAAGAAGGTAAATGTGGAGTTGAAGAGGGTGTAAGGAGGGTAAATGGAGAGTTGAAGAGGTTGTGAGGAGGGTAAATGGAGAGTTGAAGAGGGTGTGAGGAGGGAAATGGAGAGTTGAAGAGGATGTGAGGAGTGTACATGTGGAGTTGAAGAGGGTGTGAGGAGGGTAAATGGAGAGTTGAAGAGTGTGTGAGGAGGGTAAATGGAGAGTTGAAGAGGTTGTGAGGAGGGTAAATGGAGAGTTGAAGAGGGTGTGAGGAGGGTAAATGGAGAGTTGAAGAGGGTGTGAAGAAGGTACTTGTGGAGTTGAAGAGGGTGTAAGGAGGGTAAATGTGGAGTTGAAGAGGTTGTGAGGAGGCTAAATGTGGAGTTGAAGAGCGTGTGAGGAGGGTAAATGGAGAGTTGAAGAGGGTGTGAGGAGGGTACATTTGGAGTTGAAGCGGGTGTGAGGGGGGGTAAATGGAGAGTTGAAGAGGTTGTGAGGAGGGTAAATGTGGAGTTGAAGAGGGTGTGAGGAGGCTAAATGTGGAGTTGAAGAGGGTGTGAGGAGGGAAATGGAGAGTTGAAGAGGATGTGAGGAGTGTACATGTGGAGTTGAAGAGGGTGTGAGGAGGGTAAATGGAGAGTTGAAGAGGGTGTGAGGAGGGTAAATGGAGAGTTGAAGAGGGTGTGAGGAGGGTAAATGGAGAGTTGAAGAGGGTGTGAGGAGGGTAAATGGAGAGTTGAAGAGGTTGTGAGGAGGGTAAATGTGGGAGTTGAAGAGGGTGTGAGGAGGGTAAATGTGGAGTTGAAGAGGATGCGAGGAGGGTAAATGGAGAGTTGAAGAGGGTGTGAAGAGGGTAAATGGGGAGTTGAAGCGGGTGTGAGAAGGCTAAATGGAGAGTTGAAGAGGGTGTGAGGAGGGTAAAGGGAGAGTTAAAGAGGGTGTGAAGAGGGTAAATGGAGAGTTGAAGATGATGTGAGGAGGGTAAATGGAGAGTTGAAGAGGGTGTGAGGAGGGTAATTGGAGAGTTGTAGAGGGTGTGAGGAGGGTAAATGGAGAGTTGAAGATGATGTGAGGAGGGTAAATGGAGAGTTGAAGAGGGTGTGAGGATGGTAAATGGAGAGTTGAAGAGGGTGTGAGGAGGGTAAATGGAAAGTTGAAGAGGGTGTGAGGAGGGTAAATGGAAAGTTGAAGAGGGTGTGGGGAGGGTAAATGGGGAGTTGAAAATGATGTGAGGAGGATAAATTGAGAGTTGAAGAGGGTGTGATGAGGGTAAATGGAGAGTTGAAGAGGTTGTGAGAAGGGTAAATGGAGAGTTGAAAATGATGTGAGGAGGGTAAATGGAGAGTTGAAGAGGTTGTGAGGAGGGTAAATGGAGAGTTGAAGAGGGTGTGAGGAGGGTAAATGGAGAGTTGAAGAGTGTGTGAAGAGGGTAAATGGAGAGTTGAAGATGATGTGAGGAGGGTAAATGGAGAGTTGAAGAGGGTGTGAGGAGGGTAAATGGAAAGTTGAAGAGGGTGTGAGGAGGGTAAATGGAAAGTTGAAGAGGTGTGGGGAGGGTAAATGGGGAGTTGAAAATGATGTGAGGAGGATAAATTGAGAGTTGAAGAGGGTGTGATGAGGGTAAATGGAGAGTTGAAGAGGTTGTGAGGAGGGTAAATGGAGAGTTGAAGAGAGTGTGAGGAGGGTAAATGGAGAGTTGAAGAGGTTGTGAGGAGGGTAAATGTGGGAGTTGAAGAGGGTGTGAGGAGGGTAAATGGAGAGTTGAAGAGGGTGTGAGGAGGGTAAATGGAGAGTTGAAGAGGGTGTGAGGAGGGTAAATGGAGAGTTGAAGAGGTTGTGAGGAGGGTAAATGGAGAGTTGAAGAGGGTGTGAGGAGGATAAATGGAGAGTTGAAGAGGGTGTGAAGAAGGTAAATGTGGAGTTGAAGAGGGTGTAAGGAGGGTAAATGTGGAGTTGAAGAGGTTGTGAGGAGGCTAAATGTGGAGTTGAAGAGCGTGTGAGGAGGGTAAATGGAGAGTTGAAGAGGGTGTGAGGAGGGTACATTTGGAGTTGAAGCGGGTGTGAGGGGGGTAAATGGAGAGTTGAAGAGGTTGTGAGGAGGGTAAATGTGGAGTTGAAGAGGGTGTGAGGAGGCTAAATGTGGAGTTGAAGAGGGTGTGAGGAGGGAAATGGAGAGTTGAAGAGGGTGTGAGGAGTGTACATGTGGAGTTGAAGAGGGTGTGAGGAGGGTAAATGGAGAGTTGAAGAGGGTGTGAGGAGGGTAAATGGAGAGTTGAAGAGGGTGTGAGGAGGGTAAATGGAGAGTTGAAGAGGGTGTGAGGAGGGTAAATGGAGAGTTGAAGAGGTTGTGAGGAGGGTAAATGTGGGAGTTGAAGAGGGTGTGAGGAGGGTAAATGTGGAGTTGAAGAGGATGCGAGGAGGGTAAATGGAGAGTTGAAGAGGGTGTGAAGAGGGTAAATGGTGAGTTGAAGCGGGTGTGAGAAGGCTAAATGGAGAGTTGAAGAGGGTGTGAGGAGGGTAAAGGGAGAGTTAAGGGGGTGTGAAGAGGGTAAATGGAGAGTTGAAGATGATGTGAGGAGGGTAAATGGAGAGTTGAAGAGGGTGTGAGGAGGGTAACTGGAGAGTTGTAGAGGGTGTGAGGAGGGTAAATGGAGAGTTGAAGATGATGTGAGGAGGGTAAATGGAGAGTTGAAGAGGGTGTGAGGATGGTAAATGGAGAGTTGAAGAGGGTGTGAGGAGGGTAAATGGAAAGTTGAAGAAGGTGTGAGGAGGGTAAATGGAAAGTTGAAGAGGGTGTGGGGAGGGTAAATGGGGAGTTGAAAATGATGTGAGGAGGATAAATTGAGAGTTGAAGAGGGTGTGATGAGGGTAAATGGAGAGTTGAAGAGGTTGTGAGGAGGGTAAATGGAGAGTTGAAAATGATGTGAGGAGGGTAAATGGAGAGTTGAAGAGGTTGTGAGGAGGGTAAATGGGGAGTTGAAGAGGGTGTGAGGAGGGTAAATGGAGAGTTGAAGAGGGTGTGAAGAAGGTAAATGTGGAGTTGAAGACGGTGTGAGGAGGGTAAATGTGGAGTTGAAGAGGGTGTGAGGAGGCTAAATGTGGAGTTGAAGAGCGTGTGAGGAGGGTAAATGGAGAGTTGAAGAGGGTGTGAGGAGGGTACATTTGGAGTTGAAGAGGGTGTGAGGGGGGTAAATGGAGAGTTGAAGAGGTTGTGAGGAGGGTAAATTTGGAGTTGAAGAGGGTGTGAGGAGGCTAAATGTGGAGTTGAAGAGGGTGTGAGGAGGGAAATGGAGAGTTGAAGAGGGTGTGAGGAGTGTACATGTGGAGTTGAAGAGGGTGTGAGGAGGGTAAATGGAGAGTTGAAGAGGGTGTGAGGAGGGTAAATGGAGAGTTGAAGAGGGTGTGAGGAGGGTAAATGGAGAGTTGAAGAGGGTGTGAGGAGGGTAAATGGAGAGTTGAAGAGGGTGTGAGGAAGGTAAATGGAGAGATGAAGAGGATGTGAGGAGGGTAAATGGAGAGTTGAAGAGGTTGTGAGGAGGGTAAATGGAAAGTTGAAAATGATTTGAGGAGGGTATATGGAGAGTTGAAGAGGTTGTGAGGAGGGTAAATGGAGAGTTGAAGAGGGTGTGAGGAGGGTAAATGGAGAGTTGAAGAGGGTGTGAAGAAGGTAAATGTGGAGTTGAAGAGGGTGTGAGGAGGGTAAATGTGGAGTTGAAGAGGGTGTGAGGAGGCTAAATGTGGAGTTGAAGAGCGTGTGAGGAGGGTAAATGGAGAGTTGAAGAGGGTGTGAGGAGGGTACATTTGGAGTTGAAGAGGGTGTGAGGGGGGTAAATGGAGAGTTGAAGAGGTTGTGAGGAGGGTAAATGGAGAGTTGAAGACGGTGTGAGGAGGGTAAATGGAGAGTTGAAGAGGGTGTGAGGAGGGTAAATGGAGAGTTGAAGAGGGTGTGAGGAGGGTAAATGGAGAGTTGAAGAGGTTGTGAGGAGGGTAAATGTGGGAGTTGAAGAGGGTGTGAGGAGGGTAAATGTGGAGTTGAAGAGGATGCGAGGAGGGTAAATGGAGAGTTGAAGAGGGTGTGAAGAGGGTAAATGGTGAGTTGAAGCGGGTGTGAGAAGGCTAAATGGAGAGTTGAAGAGGGTGTGAGGAGGGTAAAGGGAGAGTTAAGGGGGTGTGAAGAGGGTAAATGGAGAGTTGAAGATGATGTGAGGAGGGTAAATGGAGAGTTGAAGAGGGTGTGAGGAGGGTAATTGGAGAGTTGTAGAGGGTGTGAGGAGGGTAAATGGAGAGTTGAAGATGATGTGAGGAGGGTAAATGGAGAGTTGAAGAGGGTGTGAGGATGGTAAATGGAGAGTTGAAGAGGGTGTGAGGAGGGTAAATGGAAAGTTGAAGAAGGTGTGAGGAGGGTAAATGGAAAGTTGAAGAGGGTGTGGGGAGGGTAAATGGGGAGTTGAAAATGATGTGAGGAGGATAAATTGAGAGTTGAAGAGGGTGTGATGAGGGTAAATGGAGAGTTGAAGAGGTTGTGAGGAGGGTAAATGGAGAGTTGAAAATGATGTGAGGAGGGTAAATGGAGAGTTGAAGAGGTTGTGAGGAGGGTAAATGGAGAGTTGAAGAGGGTGTGAAAAAGGTAAATGTGGAGTTGAAGAGGGTGTGACGAGGGTAAATGTGGAGTTGAAGAGGGTGTGAGGAGGCTAAATGTGGAGTTGAAGAGCGTGTGAGGAGGGTAAATGGAGAGTTGAAGAGGGTGTGAGGAGGGTACATTTGGAGTTGAAGAGGGTGTGAGGGGGGTAAATGGAGAGTTGAAGAGGTTGTGAGGAGGGTAAATTTGGAGTTGAAGAGGGTGTGAGGAGGCTAAATGTGGAGTTGAAGAGGGTGTGAGGAGGGAAATGGAGAGTTGAAGAGGGTGTGAGGAGTGTACATGTGGAGTTGAAGAGGGTGTGAGGAGGGTAAATGGAGAGTTGAAGAGGGTGTGAGGAGGGTAAATGGAGAGTTGAAGAGGGTGTGAGGAGGGTAAATGGAGAGTTGAAGAGGGTGTGAGGAGGGTAAATGGAGAGTTGAAGAGGGTGTGAGGAAGGTAAATGGAGAGATGAAGAGGATGTGAGGAGGGTAAATGGAGAGTTGAAGAGGTTGTGAGGAGGGTAAATGGAAAGTTGAAGAGGGTGTGAGGAGGGTACATGGAGAGTTGAAGAGGGTGTGAGGAGGGTAAATGGAGAGTTGAAGAGAGTGTGAGGGGGGTAAATGGAAAGTTGAAGAGGGTGTGAGGAGGGTAAATGGAAAGTTGAAGAGGGTGTGAGGAGGGTAAATGGAAAGTTGAAGAGGGTGTGGGGAGGGTAAATGGGGAGTTAAAAATGATGTGAGGAGGGTAAATTGAGAGTTGAAGAGGTTGTGAGGAGGGTAAATGGAGAGTTGAAGAGGTTGTGAGGAGGGTAAATGGAGAGTTGAAGAGGGTGTGAGGAGGGTAAATGGAGAGTTGAAGAGGGTGTGAGGAGGGTAAATGGAGAGTTGAAGAGGTTGTGAGGAGGGTAAATGGAGAGTTGAAGAGGGTGTGAGGAGGGTAAATGGAGAGTTGAAGAGGATGTGAGGAGGGTAAATGGAGAGTGGAAGAGGGTGTGAGGAGGGTAAATGGAGAGTTGAAGAGGTTGTGAGGAGGGTAAATGTGGGAGTTGAAGAGGGTGTGAGGAGGGTAAATGGGGGGTTGAAGCGGGTGTGAGAAGGGTAAATGGAGAGTTGAAGAGGGTGTGAGGAGGGTAAAAGGAGAGTTGAAGAGGGTGTGAAGAGGGTAAATGGAGAGTTGAAGATGATGTGAGGAGTGTAAATGGAGAGTTGAAGAGGGTGTGGGAGGGTAAATGGAGAGTTGTAGAGGGTGTGAGGAGGGTAAATGGAGAGTTGAAAATGATGTGAGGAGGGTAAATGGAGAGTTGAAGAGGTTGTGAGGAGGGTAAATGGAAAGTTGAAGAGGGTGTGAGGAGGGTACATGGAGAGTTGAAGAGGGTGTGAGGAGGGTAAATGGAGAGTTGAAGAGGGTGTGAGGGGGGTAAATGGAAAGTTGAAGAGGGTGTGAGGAGGGTAAATGGAAAGTTGAAGAGGGTGTGAGGAGGGTAAATGGAAAGTTGAAGAGGGTGTGGGGAGGGTAAATGGGGAGTTGAAAATGATGTGAGGAGGGTAAATTGAGAGTTGAAGAGGTTGTGAGGAGGGTAAATGGAGAGTTGAAGAGGGTGTGAGGAGAGTACATGGAGAATTGAAGAGGGTGTGAGGAGGGTAAATGGAGAGTTGAAGAGGTTGTGAGGAGGGTAAATGGAAAGTTGAAGAGGGTTTGAGGAGGGTAAATGGAAAGTTGAAGAGGGTGTGGGGAGGGTAAATGGAAAGTTGAATAGGGTGTGAGGAGGGTAAATTGAGAGTTGAAGAGGGTGTGAGGAGGGTAAATGGAGAGTTGAAGAGTGTGTGAGGGGGGTAAATGGAAAGTTGAAGAGGGTGTGAGGAGGGTAAATGGAAAGTTCAAGAGGTTGTGAGGAGGGTAAATGGAGAGTTGAAGAGGGTGTGAGGAGGGTAAATGGAGAGTTGAAGAGGGTGTGAAGAAGGTAAATGTGGAGTTGAAGAGGGTGTAAGGAGGGTAAATGGAGAGTTGAAGAGGTTGTGAGGAGGGTAAATGGAGAGTTGAAGAGGGTGTGAGGAGGGAAATGGAGAGTTGAAGAGGATGTGAGGAGTGTACATGTGGAGTTGAAGAGGGTGTGAGGAGGGTAAATGGAGAGTTGAAGAGTGTGTGAGGAGGGTAAATGGAGAGTTGAAGAGGTTGTGAGGAGGGTAAATGGAGAGTTGAAGAGGGTGTGAGGAGGGTAAATGGAGAGTTGAAGAGGGTGTGAAGAAGGTACTTGTGGAGTTGAAGAGGGTGTAAGGAGGGTAAATGTGGAGTTGAAGAGGTTGTGAGGAGGCTAAATGTGGAGTTGAAGAGCGTGTGAGGAGGGTAAATGGAGAGTTGAAGAGGGTGTGAGGAGGGTACATTTGGAGTTGAAGCGGGTGTGAGGGGGGTAAATGGAGAGTTGAAGAGGTTGTGAGGAGGGTAAATGTGGAGTTGAAGAGGGTGTGAGGAGGCTAAATGTGGAGTTGAAGAGGGTGTGAGGAGGGAAATGGAGAGTTGAAGAGGATGTGAGGAGTGTACATGTGGAGTTGAAGAGGGTGTGAGGAGGGTAAATGGAGAGTTGAAGAGGGTGTGAGGAGGGTAAATGGAGAGTTGAAGAGGGTGTGAGGAGGGTAAATGGAGAGTTGAAGAGGGTGTGAGGAGGGTAAATGGAGAGTTGAAGAGGTTGTGAGGAGGGTAAATGTGGGAGTTGAAGAGGGTGTGAGGAGGGTAAATGTGGAGTTGAAGAGGATGCGAGGAGGGTAAATGGAGAGTTGAAGAGGGTGTGAAGAGGGTAAATGGGGAGTTGAAGCGGGTGTGAGAAGGCTAAATGGAGAGTTGAAGAGGGTGTGAGGAGGGTAAAGGGAGAGTTAAAGAGGGTGTGAAGAGGGTAAATGGAGAGTTGAAGATGATGTGAGGAGGGTAAATGGAGAGTTGAAGAGGGTGTGAGGAGGGTAATTGGAGAGTTGTAGAGGGTGTGAGGAGGGTAAATGGAGAGTTGAAGATGATGTGAGGAGGGTAAATGGAGAGTTGAAGAGGGTGTGAGGATGGTAAATGGAGAGTTGAAGAGGGTGTGAGGAGGGTAAATGGAAAGTTGAAGAGGGTGTGAGGAGGGTAAATGGAAAGTTGAAGAGGGTGTGGGGAGGGTAAATGGGGAGTTGAAAATGATGTGAGGAGGATAAATTGAGAGTTGAAGAGGGTGTGATGAGGGTAAATGGAGAGTTGAAGAGGTTGTGAGAAGGGTAAATGGAGAGTTGAAAATGATGTGAGGAGGGTAAATGGAGAGTTGAAGAGGTTGTGAGGAGGGTAAATGGAGAGTTGAAGAGGGTGTGAGGAGGGTAAATGGAGAGTTGAAGAGTGTGTGAAGAGGGTAAATGGAGAGTTGAAGATGATGTGAGGAGGGTAAATGGAGAGTTGAAGAGGGTGTGAGGAGGGTAAATGGAAAGTTGAAGAGGGTGTGAGGAGGGTAAATGGAAAGTTGAAGAGGGTGTGGGGAGGGTAAATGGGGAGTTGAAAATGATGTGAGGAGGATAAATTGAGAGTTGAAGAGGGTGTGATGAGGGTAAATGGAGAGTTGAAGAGGTTGTGAGGAGGGTAAATGGAGAGTTGAAGAGAGTGTGAGGAGGGTAAATGGAGAGTTGAAGAGGTTGTGAGGAGGGTAAATGTGGGAGTTGAAGAGGGTGTGAGGAGGGTAAATGGAGAGTTGAAGAGGGTGTGAGGAGGGTAAATGGAGAGTTGAAGAGGGTGTGAGGAGGGTAAATGGAGAGTTGAAGAGGTTGTGAGGAGGGTAAATGGAGAGTTGAAGAGGGTGTGAGGAGGATAAATGGAGAGTTGAAGAGGGTGTGAAGAAGGTAAATGTGGAGTTGAAGAGGGTGTAAGGAGGGTAAATGTGGAGTTGAAGAGGTTGTGAGGAGGCTAAATGTGGAGTTGAAGAGCGTGTGAGGAGGGTAAATGGAGAGTTGAAGAGGGTGTGAGGAGGGTACATTTGGAGTTGAAGCGGGTGTGAGGGGGGTAAATGGAGAGTTGAAGAGGTTGTGAGGAGGGTAAATGTGGAGTTGAAGAGGGTGTGAGGAGGCTAAATGTGGAGTTGAAGAGGGTGTGAGGAGGGAAATGGAGAGTTGAAGAGGGTGTGAGGAGTGTACATGTGGAGTTGAAGAGGGTGTGAGGAGGGTAAATGGAGAGTTGAAGAGGGTGTGAGGAGGGTAAATGGAGAGTTGAAGAGGGTGTGAGGAGGGTAAATGGAGAGTTGAAGAGGGTGTGAGGAGGGTAAATGGAGAGTTGAAGAGGTTGTGAGGAGGGTAAATGTGGGAGTTGAAGAGGGTGTGAGGAGGGTAAATGTGGAGTTGAAGAGGATGCGAGGAGGGTAAATGGAGAGTTGAAGAGGGTGTGAAGAGGGTAAATGGTGAGTTGAAGCGGGTGTGAGAAGGCTAAATGGAGAGTTGAAGAGGGTGTGAGGAGGGTAAAGGGAGAGTTAAGGGGGTGTGAAGAGGGTAAATGGAGAGTTGAAGATGATGTGAGGAGGGTAAATGGAGAGTTGAAGAGGGTGTGAGGAGGGTAACTGGAGAGTTGTAGAGGGTGTGAGGAGGGTAAATGGAGAGTTGAAGATGATGTGAGGAGGGTAAATGGAGAGTTGAAGAGGGTGTGAGGATGGTAAATGGAGAGTTGAAGAGGGTGTGAGGAGGGTAAATGGAAAGTTGAAGAAGGTGTGAGGAGGGTAAATGGAAAGTTGAAGAGGGTGTGGGGAGGGTAAATGGGGAGTTGAAAATGATGTGAGGAGGATAAATTGAGAGTTGAAGAGGGTGTGATGAGGGTAAATGGAGAGTTGAAGAGGTTGTGAGGAGGGTAAATGGAGAGTTGAAAATGATGTGAGGAGGGTAAATGGAGAGTTGAAGAGGTTGTGAGGAGGGTAAATGGGGAGTTGAAGAGGGTGTGAGGAGGGTAAATGGAGAGTTGAAGAGGGTGTGAAGAAGGTAAATGTGGAGTTGAAGACGGTGTGAGGAGGGTAAATGTGGAGTTGAAGAGGGTGTGAGGAGGCTAAATGTGGAGTTGAAGAGCGTGTGAGGAGGGTAAATGGAGAGTTGAAGAGGGTGTGAGGAGGGTACATTTGGAGTTGAAGAGGGTGTGAGGGGGGTAAATGGAGAGTTGAAGAGGTTGTGAGGAGGGTAAATTTGGAGTTGAAGAGGGTGTGAGGAGGCTAAATGTGGAGTTGAAGAGGGTGTGAGGAGGGAAATGGAGAGTTGAAGAGGGTGTGAGGAGTGTACATGTGGAGTTGAAGAGGGTGTGAGGAGGGTAAATGGAGAGTTGAAGAGGGTGTGAGGAGGGTAAATGGAGAGTTGAAGAGGGTGTGAGGAGGGTAAATGGAGAGTTGAAGAGGGTGTGAGGAGGGTAAATGGAGAGTTGAAGAGGGTGTGAGGAAGGTAAATGGAGAGATGAAGAGGATGTGAGGAGGGTAAATGGAGAGTTGAAGAGGTTGTGAGGAGGGTAAATGGAAAGTTGAAAATGATTTGAGGAGGGTATATGGAGAGTTGAAGAGGTTGTGAGGAGGGTAAATGGAGAGTTGAAGAGGGTGTGAGGAGGGTAAATGGAGAGTTGAAGAGGGTGTGAAGAAGGTAAATGTGGAGTTGAAGAGGGTGTGAGGAGGGTAAATGTGGAGTTGAAGAGGGTGTGAGGAGGCTAAATGTGGAGTTGAAGAGCGTGTGAGGAGGGTAAATGGAGAGTTGAAGAGGGTGTGAGGAGGGTACATTTGGAGTTGAAGAGGGTGTGAGGGGGGTAAATGGAGAGTTGAAGAGGTTGTGAGGAGGGTAAATGGAGAGTTGAAGACGGTGTGAGGAGGGTAAATGGAGAGTTGAAGAGGGTGTGAGGAGGGTAAATGGAGAGTTGAAGAGGGTGTGAGGAGGGTAAATGGAGAGTTGAAGAGGTTGTGAGGAGGGTAAATGTGGGAGTTGAAGAGGGTGTGAGGAGGGTAAATGTGGAGTTGAAGAGGATGCGAGGAGGGTAAATGGAGAGTTGAAGAGGATGTGAAGAGGGTAAATGGTGAGTTGAAGCGGGTGTGAGAAGGCTAAATGGAGAGTTGAAGAGGGTGTGAGGAGGGTAAAGGGAGAGTTAAGGGGGTGTGAAGAGGGTAAATGGAGAGTTGAAGATGATGTGAGGAGGGTAAATGGAGAGTTGAAGAGGGTGTGAGGAGGGTAATTGGAGAGTTGTAGAGGGTGTGAGGAGGGTAAATGGAGAGTTGAAGATGATGTGAGGAGGGTAAATGGAGAGTTGAAGAGGGTGTGAGGATGGTAAATGGAGAGTTGAAGAGGGTGTGAGGAGGGTAAATGGAAAGTTGAAGAAGGTGTGAGGAGGGTAAATGGAAAGTTGAAGAGGGTGTGGGGAGGGTAAATGGGGAGTTGAAAATGATGTGAGGAGGATAAATTGAGAGTTGAAGAGGGTGTGATGAGGGTAAATGGAGAGTTGAAGAGGTTGTGAGGAGGGTAAATGGAGAGTTGAAAATGATGTGAGGAGGGTAAATGGAGAGTTGAAGAGGTTGTGAGGAGGGTAAATGGAGAGTTGAAGAGGGTGTGAAAAAGGTAAATGTGGAGTTGAAGAGGGTGTGACGAGGGTAAATGTGGAGTTGAAGAGGGTGTGAGGAGGCTAAATGTGGAGTTGAAGAGCGTGTGAGGAGGGTAAATGGAGAGTTGAAGAGGGTGTGAGGAGGGTACATTTGGAGTTGAAGAGGGTGTGAGGGGGGTAAATGGAGAGTTGAAGAGGTTGTGAGGAGGGTAAATTTGGAGTTGAAGAGGGTGTGAGGAGGCTAAATGTGGAGTTGAAGAGGGTGTGAGGAGGGAAATGGAGAGTTGAAGAGGGTGTGAGGAGTGTACATGTGGAGTTGAAGAGGGTGTGAGGAGGGTAAATGGAGAGTTGAAGAGGGTGTGAGGAGGGTAAATGGAGAGTTGAAGAGGGTGTGAGGAGGGTAAATGGAGAGTTGAAGAGGGTGTGAGGAGGGTAAATGGAGAGTTGAAGAGGGTGTGAGGAAGGTAAATGGAGAGATGAAGAGGATGTGAGGAGGGTAAATGGAGAGTTGAAGAGGTTGTGAGGAGGGTAAATGGAAAGTTGAAGAGGGTGTGAGGAGGGTACATGGAGAGTTGAAGAGGGTGTGAGGAGGGTAAATGGAGAGTTGAAGAGAGTGTGAGGGGGGTAAATGGAAAGTTGAAGAGGGTGTGAGGAGGGTAAATGGAAAGTTGAAGAGGGTGTGAGGAGGGTAAATGGAAAGTTGAAGAGGGTGTGGGGAGGGTAAATGGGGAGTTAAAAATGATGTGAGGAGGGTAAATTGAGAGTTGAAGAGGTTGTGAGGAGGGTAAATGGAGAGTTGAAGAGGTTGTGAGGAGGGTAAATGGAGAGTTGAAGAGGGTGTGAGGAGGGTAAATGGAGAGTTGAAGAGGGTGTGAGGAGGGTAAATGGAGAGTTGAAGAGGTTGTGAGGAGGGTAAATGGAGAGTTGAAGAGGGTGTGAGGAGGGTAAATGGAGAGTTGAAGAGGATGTGAGGAGGGTAAATGGAGAGTGGAAGAGGGTGTGAGGAGGGTAAATGGAGAGTTGAAGAGGTTGTGAGGAGGGTAAATGTGGGAGTTGAAGAGGGTGTGAGGAGGGTAAATGGGGGGTTGAAGCGGGTGTGAGAAGGGTAAATGGAGAGTTGAAGAGGGTGTGAGGAGGGTAAAAGGAGAGTTGAAGAGGGTGTGAAGAGGGTAAATGGAGAGTTGAAGATGATGTGAGGAGTGTAAATGGAGAGTTGAAGAGGGTGTGGGAGGGTAAATGGAGAGTTGTAGAGGGTGTGAGGAGGGTAAATGGAGAGTTGAAAATGATGTGAGGAGGGTAAATGGAGAGTTGAAGAGGTTGTGAGGAGGGTAAATGGAAAGTTGAAGAGGGTGTGAGGAGGGTACATGGAGAGTTGAAGAGGGTGTGAGGAGGGTAAATGGAGAGTTGAAGAGGGTGTGAGGGGGGTAAATGGAAAGTTGAAGAGGGTGTGAGGAGGGTAAATGGAAAGTTGAAGAGGGTGTGAGGAGGGTAAATGGAAAGTTGAAGAGGGTGTGGGGAGGGTAAATGGGGAGTTGAAAATGATGTGAGGAGGGTAAATTGAGAGTTGAAGAGGTTGTGAGGAGGGTAAATGGAGAGTTGAAGAGGGTGTGAGGAGAGTACATGGAGAATTGAAGAGGGTGTGAGGAGGGTAAATGGAGAGTTGAAGAGGTTGTGAGGAGGGTAAATGGAAAGTTGAAGAGGGTTTGAGGAGGGTAAATGGAAAGTTGAAGAGGGTGTGGGGAGGGTAAATGGAAAGTTGAATAGGGTGTGAGGAGGGTAAATTGAGAGTTGAAGAGGGTGTGAGGAGGGTAAATGGAGAGTTGAAGAGTGTGTGAGGGGGGTAAATGGAAAGTTGAAGAGGGTGTGAGGAGGGTAAATGGAAAGTTCAAGAGGGTGTGAGGAGGGTAAATGGAAAGTTGAAGAGGGTGTGGGGAGGGTAAATGGGGAGTTGAAGCGGGTGTGAGAAGGCTAAATGGAGAGTTGAAGAGGGTGTGAGGAGGGTAAAGGGAGAGTTAAAGAGGGTGTGAAGAGGGTAAATGGAGAGTTGAAGAAGATGTGAGGAGGGTAAATGGAGAGTTGAAGAGGGTGTGAGGAGGGTAATTGGAGAGTTGTAGAGGGTGTGAGGAGGGTAAATGGAGAGTTGAAGATGATGTGAGGAGGGTAAATGGAGAGTTGAAGAGGGTGTGAGGATGGTAAATGGAGAGTTGAAGAGGGTGTGAGAAGGGTAAATGGAAAGTTGAAGAGGGTGTGAGGAGGGTAAATGGAAAGTTGAAGAGGGTGTGGGGAGGGTAAATGGGGAGTTGAAAATGATGTGAGGAGGATAAATTGAGAGTTGAAGAGGGTGTGATGAGGGTAAATGGAGAGTTGAAGAGGTTGTGAGGAGGGTAAATGGAGAGTTGAAAATGATGTGAGGAGGGTAAATGGAGAGTTGAAGAGGTTGTGAGGAGGGTAAATGGAGAGTTGAAGAGGGTGTGAGGAGGGTAAATGGAGAGTTGAAGAGGTTGTGAAGAAGGTAAATGTGGAGTTGAAGAGGGTGTGAGGAGGGTAAATGTGGAGTTGAAGAGGGTGTGAGGAGGCTAAATGTGGAGTTGAAGAGCGTGTGAGGAGGGTAAATGGAGAGTTGAAGAGGGTGTGAGGAGGGTACATTTGGAGTTGAAGAGGGTGTGAGGGGGGTAAATGGAGAGTTGAAGAGGTTGTGAGGAGGGTAAATTTGGAGTTGAAGAGGGTGTGAGTAGGCTAAATGTGGAGTTGAAGAGGGTGTGAGGAGGGAAATGGAGAGTTGAAGAGGGTGTGAGGAGTGTACATGTGGAGTTGAAGAGGGTGTGAGGAGGGTAAATGGAGAGTTGAAGAGGGTGTGAGGAGGGTAAATGGAGAGTTGAAGAGGGTGTGAGGAGGGTAAATGGAGAGTTGAAGAGGGTGTGAGGAGGGTAAATTGAGAGTTGAAGAGGGTGTGAGGAGGGTAAATGGAGAGTTGAAGAGGGTGTGAGGAGAGTACATGGAGAATTGAAGAGGGTGTGAGGAGGGTAAATGGAGAGTTGAAGAGGTTGTGAGGAGGGTAAATGGAAAGTTGAAGAGGGTTTGAGGAGGGTAAATGGAAAGTTGAAGAGGGTGTGGGGAGGGTAAATGGAAAGTTGAATAGGGTGTGAGGAGGGTAAATTGAGAGTTGAAGAGGGTGTGAGGAGGGTAAATGGAGAGTTGAAGAGTGTGTGAGGGGGGTAAATGGAAAGTTGAAGAGGGTGTGAGGAGGGTAAATGGAAAGTTCAAGAGGGTGTGAGGAGGGTAAATGGAAAGTTGAAGAGGGTGTGGGGAGGGTAAATGGGGAGTTGAAGCGGGTGTGAGAAGGCTAAATGGAGAGTTGAAGAGGGTGTGAGGAGGGTAAAGGGAGAGTTAAAGAGGGTGTGAAGAGGGTAAATGGAGAGTTGAAGAAGATGTGAGGAGGGTAAATGGAGAGTTGAAGAGGGTGTGAGGAGGGTAATTGGAGAGTTGTAGAGGGTGTGAGGAGGGTAAATGGAGAGTTGAAGATGATGTGAGGAGGGTAAATGGAGAGTTGAAGAGGGTGTGAGGATGGTAAATGGAGAGTTGAAGAGGGTGTGAGGAGGGTAAATGGAAAGTTGAAGAGGGTGTGAGGAGGGTAAATGGAAAGTTGAAGAGGGTGTGGGGAGGGTAAATGGGGAGTTGAAAATGATGTGAGGAGGATAAATTGAGAGTTGAAGAGGGTGTGATGAGGGTAAATGGAGAGTTGAAGAGGTTGTGAGGAGGGTAAATGGAGAGTTGAAAATGATGTGAGGAGGGTAAATGGAGAGTTGAAGAGGTTGTGAGGAGGGTAAATGGAGAGTTGAAGAGGGTGTGAGGAGGGTAAATGGAGAGTTGAAGAGGTTGTGAAGAAGGTAAATGTGGAGTTGAAGAGGGTGTGAGGAGGGTAAATGTGGAGTTGAAGAGGGTGTGAGGAGGCTAAATGTGGAGTTGAAGAGCGTGTGAGGAGGGTAAATGGAGAGTTGAAGAGGGTGTGAGGAGGGTACATTTGGAGTTGAAGAGGGTGTGAGGGGGGTAAATGGAGAGTTGAAGAGGTTGTGAGGAGGGTAAATTTGGAGTTGAAGAGGGTGTGAGTAGGCTAAATGTGGAGTTGAAGAGGGTGTGAGGAGGGAAATGGAGAGTTGAAGAGGGTGTGAGGAGTGTACATGTGGAGTTGAAGAGGGTGTGAGGAGGGTAAATGGAGAGTTGAAGAGGGTGTGAGGAGGGTAAATGGAGAGTTGAAGAGGGTGTGAGGAGGGTAAATGGAGAGTTGAAGAGGGTGTGAGGAGGGTAAATTGAGAGTTGAAGAGGGTGTGAGGAGGGTAAATGGAGAGTTGAAGAGGTTGTGAGGAGGGTAAATGGAAAGTTGAAGACGGTGTGAGGAGGGTAAATGGAGAGTTGAAGAGGGTGTGAGGAGGGTAAATGGAGTGGAAGAGGGTGTGAGGAGGGTAAATGGAGAGTTGAAGAGGTTGTGAGGAGGGTAAATGTGGGAGTTGAAGAGGGTGTGAGGAGGGTAAATGTGGAGTTGAAGAGGGTGCGAGGAGGGTAAATGGAGAGTTGAAGAGGGTGTGAGGAGGGTAAATGGGGAGTTGAAGCGGGTGTGAGAAGAGTAAATGGAGAGTTGAAGTTGGTGTGAGGAGGGTAAAAGGAGAGTTGAAGAGGGTGTGAAGAGGGTAAATGGAGAGTTGAAGATGATGTGAGGAGTGGAAATGGAGAGTTGAAGAGGGTGTGAGGAGGGTAAATGGAGAGTTGTAGAGGGTGTGAGGAGGGTAAATGGAGAGTTGAAAATGATGTGAGGAGGGTAAATGGAGAGTTGAAGAGGTTGTGAGGAGGGTAAATGGAAAGTTGAAGAGGGTGTGAGGAGGGTACATGGAGAGTTGAAGAGGGTGTGAGGAGGGTAAATGGAGAGTTGAAGAGTGTGTGAGAGGGGTAAATGGAAAGTTGAAGAGGGTGTGAGGAGGGTAAATGGAAAGTTGAAGAGGGTGTGAGGAGGGTAAATGGAAAGTTGAAAATGATGTGAGGAGGGTAAATTGAGAGTTGAAGGGGTTGTGAGGAGGGTAAATGGAGAGTTGAAGAGGGTGTGAGGAGAGTACATGGAGAATTGAAGAGGTTGTGAGGAGGGTAAATGGAGAGTTGAAGAGGTTGTGAGGAGGGTAAATGGAAAGTTGAAGAGGGTTTGAGGAGGGTAAATGGAAAGTTGAAGAGGGTGTGGGGAGGGTAAATGGAAAGTTGAATAGGGTGTGAGGAGGGTAAATTGGGAGTTGAAGAGGGTGTGAGGAGGGTAAATGGAGAGTTGAAGAGGGTGTGAGGGGGGTAAATGGAAAGTTGAAGAGGGTGTGAGGAGGGTAAATGGAAAGTTGCAGAGGGTGTGAGGAGGGTAAATGGAAAGTTGAAGAGGGTGTGGGGAGGGTAAATGGGGAGTTGAAAATGATGTGAGGAGGGTAAATTGAGAGTTGAAGAGGTTGTGAGGAGGGTAAATTGAGAGTTGAAGAGGGTGTGAGGAGAGTACATGGAGAATTGAAGAGGGTGTGAGGAGGGTAAATGGAGAGTTGAAGAGGTTGTGAGGAGGGTAAATGGAAAGTTGAAGAGGGTTTGATGAGGGTAAATGGAAAGTTGAAGAGGGTGTGGGGAGGGTAAATGGAAAGTTGAATAGGGTGTGAGGAGGGTAAATTGAGAGTTGAAGAGGGTGTGAGGAGGGTAAATGGAGAGTTGAAGAGGGTGTGAGGAGGGTAAATGGAAAGTTGAAGAGGGTGTGAGGAGGGTAAATGGAAAGTTGAAGAGGGTGTGGGAAGGGTCAATGGGGAGTTGAAAATGATGTGAGGAGGGTACATTGAGAGTTGAAGAGGGTGTGAGGAGGGTAAATGGAGAGTTATAATAATAATAATATGCCATTTAGCAGACGCTTTTATCCAAAGCGACTTACAGTCGTGCGTGCATACATTTTTTTTTTTGGTGTATGGTTGGTCCCGGGGATCGAACCCACTACCTTGGCGTTACAAGCGCCGTGCTCTACCAGCTGAGCTACAGAGGACCACCCATACAAGAGGGTGTGAGGAGGCTAAATGTGGAGTTGAAGAGGGTGTGAGGAGGGTAAATGGAGAGTTGAAGAGGGTGTGAGGAGGGTAAATGGAAAGTTGAATAGGGTGTGAGGAGGGTAAATTGAGAGTTGAAGAGGGTGTGAGGAGGGTAAATGGAGAGTTGAAGAGGGTGTGAGGGGGGTAAATGGAAAGTTGAAGAGGGTGTGAGGAGGGTAAATGGAAAGTTGAAGAGGGTGTGAGGAGGGTAAATGGAAAGTTGAAGAGGGTGTGGGGAGGGTAAATGGGGAGTTGAAAATGATGTGAGGAGGGTAAATTGAGAGTTGAAGGGGTTGTGAGGAGGGTAAATGGAGAGTTGAAGAGGGTGTGAGGAGAGTACATGGAGAATTGAAGAGGTTGTGAGGAGGGTAAATGGAGAGTTGAAGAGGTTGTGAGGAGGGTAAATGGAAAGTTGAAGAGGGTTTGAGGAGGGTAAATGGAAAGTTGAAGAGGGTGTGGGGAGGGTAAATGGAAAGTTGAATAGGGTGTGAGGAGGGTAAATTGAGAGTTGAAGAGGGTGTGAGGAGGGTAAATGGAGAGTTGAAGAGGGTGTGAGGGGGGTAAATGGAAAGTTGAAGAGGGTGTGAGGAGGGTAAATGGAAAGTTGAAGAGGGTTTGAGGAGGGTAAATGGAAAGTTAAAGAGGGTGTGGGGAGGGTAAATGGGGAGTTGAAAATGATGTGAGGAGGGTAAATTGAGAGTTGAAGAGGTTGTGAGGAGGGTAAATGGAGAGTTGAAGAGGGTGTGAGGAGAGTACATGGAGAATTGAAGAGGGTGTGAGGAGGGTAAATGGAGAGTTGAAGGGGTTGTGAGGTTGGTAAATGGAAAGTTGAAGAGGGTTTGATGAGGGTAAATGGAAAGTTGAAGAGGGTGTGGGGAGGGTAAATGGAAAGTTGAATAGGGTGTGAGGAGGGTAAATTGAGAGTTGAAGAGGGTGTGAGGAGGGTAAATGGAGAGTTGAAGAGGGTGTGAGGAGGGTAAATGGAAAGTTGAAGAGGGTGTGAGGAGGGTAAATGGAAAGTTGAAGAGGGTGTGGGAAGGGTCAATGGGGAGTTGAAAATGATGTGAGGAGGGTACATTGAGAGTTGAAGAGGGTGTGAGGAGGGTAAATGGAGAGTTATAATAATAATATGCCATTTAGCAGACGCTTTTATCCAAAGCGACTTACAGTCGTGCGTGCATACATTTTTTTTTTTGTGTATGGTTGGTCCCGGGGATCGAACCCACTACCTTGGCGTTACAAGCGCCGTGCTCTACCAGCTGAGCTACAGAGGACCACCCATACAAGAGGGTGTGAGGAGGCTAAATGTGGAGTTGAAGAGGGTGTGAGGAGGGTAAATGGAAAGTTGAAGAGGGTGTGAGGAGGGTAAATGGAGAGTTGAAGAGGGTGTGAAGAGGGTAAATGTGGAGTTGAAGAGGGTGTGAGGAGGGTAAATGTGGAGTTGAAGAGGGTGTGAGGAGGCTAAATGTGGAGTTGAAGAGGGTGTGAGGAGGGTAAATGGAGAGTTGAAGAGGGTGTGAGGAGGGTAAATGGAAAGTTGAAGAGGGTGTGAGGAGGGTAAATGGAAAGTTGAAGAGGGTGTGAGGAGGGTAAATGGAAAGTTGAAGAGGGTGTGGGGAGGGTAAATGGGGAGTTGAAAATGATGTGAGGAGGGTAAATTGAGAGTTGAAGGGGTTGTGAGGAGGGTAAATGGAGAGTTGAAGAGGGTGTGAGGAGAGTACATGGAGAATTGAAGAGGTTGTGAGGAGGGTAAATGGAGAGTTGAAGAGGTTGTGAGGAGGGTAAATGGAAAGTTGAAGAGGGTTTGAGGAGGGTAAATGGAAAGTTGAAGAGGGTGTGGGGAGGGTAAATGGAAAGTTGAATAGGGTGTGAGGAGGGTAAATTGAGAGTTGAAGAGGGTGTGAGGAGGGTAAATGGAGAGTTGAAGAGGGTGTGAGGGGGGTAAATGGAAAGTTGAAGAGGGTGTGAGGAGGGTAAATGGAAAGTTGAAAATGATGTGAGGAGGGTAAATTGAGAGTTGAAGAGGTTGTGAGGAGGGTAAATTGAGAGTTGAAGAGGGTGTGAGGAGAGTACATGGAGAATTGAAGAGGGTGTGAGGAGGGTAAATGGAGAGTTGAAGAGGTTGTGAGGAGGGTAAATTGAGAGTTGAAGAGGGTGTGAGGAGAGTACATGGAGAATTGAAGAGGGTGTGAGGAGGGTAAATGGAGAATTGAAGAGGTTGTGAGGAGGGTAAATGGAAAGTTGAAGAGGGTTTGATGAGGGTAAATGGAAAGTTGAAGAGGGTGTGGGGAGGGTAAATGGAAAGTTGAATAGGGTGTGAGGAGGGTAAATTGAGAGTTGAAGAGGGTGTGAGGAGGGTAAATGGAGAGTTGAAGAGGGTGTGAGGAGGGTAAATGGAAAGTTGAAGAGGGTGTGAGGAGGGTAAATGGAAAGTTGAAGAGGGTGTGGGAAGGGTCAATGGGGAGTTGAAAATGATGTGAGGAGGGTACATTGAGAGTTGAAGAGGGTGTGAGGAGGGTAAATGGAGAGTTATAATAATATGCCATTTAGCAGACGCTTTTATCCAAAGCGACTTACAGTCATGCGTGCATACATTTTTTTTTTTTGTGTATGGTTGGTCCCGGGGATCGAACCCACTACCTTGGCGTTACAAGCGCCGTGCTCTACCAGCTGAGCTACAGAGGACCACCCATACAAGAGGGTGTGAGGAGGCTAAATGTGGAGTTGAAGAGGGTGTGAGGAGGGTAAATGGAGAGTTGAAGAGGGTGTGAGGAGGGTAAATGGAAAGTTGAAGAGGGTGTGAGGAGGGTAAATGGAAAGTTGAATAGGGTGTGAGGAGGGTAAATTGAGAGTTGAAGAGGGTGTGAGGAGGGTAAATGGAGAGTTGAAGAGGGTGTGAGGGGGGTAAATGGAAAGTTGAAGAGGGTGTGAGGAGGGTAAATGGAAAGTTGAAGAGGGTGTGAGGAGGGTAAATGGAAAGTTGAAGAGGGTGCGGGGAGGGTAAATGGGGAGTTGAAAATGATGTGAGGAGGGTAAATTGAGAGTTGAAGGGGTTGTGAGGAGGGTAAATGGAGAGTTGAAGAGGGTGTGAGGAGAGTACACGGAGAATTGAAGAGGTTGTGAGGAGGGTAAATGGAGAGTTGAAGAGGTTGTGAGGAGGGTAAATGGAAAGTTGAAGAGGGTTTGAGGAGGGTAAATGGAAAGTTGAAGAGGGTGTGGGGAGGGTAAATGGAAAGTTGAATAGGGTGTGAGGAGGGTAAATTGAGAGTTGAAGAGGGTGTGAGGAGGGTAAATGGAGAGTTGAAGAGGGTGTGAGGGGGGTAAATGGAAAGTTGAAGAGGGTGTGAGGAGGGTAAATGGAAAGTTGAAGAGGGTGTGAGGAGGGTAAATGGAAAGTTGAAGAGGGTGTGGGGAGGGTAAATGGGGAGTTGAAAATGATGTGAGGAGGGTAAATTGAGAGTTGAAGAGGTTGTGAGGAGGGTAAATGGAGAGTTGAAGAGGGTGTGAGGAGAGTACATGGAGAATTGAAGAGGGTGTGAGGAGGGTAAATGGAGAGTTGAAGAGGTTGTGAGGAGGGTAAATGGAAAGTTGAAGAGGGTTTGATGAGGGTAAATGGAAAGTTGAAGAGGGTGTGGGGAGAGTAAATGGAAAGTTGAATAGGGTGTGAGGAGGGTAAATTGAGAGTTGAAGAGGGTGTGAGGAGGGTAAATGGAGAGTTGAAGAGGGTGTGAGGAGGGTAAATGGAAAGTTGAAGAGGGTGTGAGGAGGGCAAATGGAAAGTTGAAGAGGGTGTGGGAAGGGTCAATGGGGAGTTGAAAATGATGTGAGGAGGGTACATTGAGAGTTGAAGAGGGTGTGAGGAGGGTAAATGGAGAGTTATAATAATAATAATATGCCATTTAGCAGACGCTTTTATCCAAAGCGACTTACAGTCGTGCGTGCATACATTTTTATTTTTTGTGTATGGTTGGTCCCTGGGATCGAACCCACTACCTTGGCGTTACAAGCGCCATGCTCTACCAGCTGAGCTACAGAGGACCACCCATACAAGAGGGTGTGAGGAGGCTAAATGTGGAGTTGAAGAGGGTGTGAGGAGGGTAAATGGAGAGTTGAAGAGGGTGTGAGGAGTGTAAATGTGGAGTTGAAGAGGGTGTGAGGGTAAATGGAGAGTTGAAAATGATGTGAGGAGGGTAAATGGATAGTTGAAGAGGTTGTGAGGAGGGTAAATGGAAAGTTGAAGAGGGTGTGAGGAGGGTAAATGGAGAGTTGAAGAGGGTGTGAAGAGGGTAAATGTGGAGTTGAAGAGGGTGTGAGGAGGGTAAATGTGGAGTTGAAGAGGGTGTGAGGAGGCTAAATGTGGAGTTGAAGAGGGTGTGAGGAGGGTAAATTTGGAGTTGAAGAGGGTGTGAGGAGGGTAAATGGAGGGTTGAAGAGGGTGTGAGGAGTGTAAATGTGGAGTTGAAGAGGTTGTGATGAGGGTAAATGGAGAGTTGAAAATGATGTGAGGAGGGTAAATGGATAGTTGAAGAGGTTGTGAGGAGGGTAAATGGAAAGTTGAAGAGGGTGTGAGGAGGGTAAATGGAGAGTTGAAGAGGGTGTGAAGAGGGTAAATGTGGAGTTGAAGAGGGTGTGAGGAGGGTAAATGTGGAGTTGAAGAGGGTGTGAGGAGGCTAAATGTGGAGTTGAAGAGGGTGTGAGGAGGGTAAATGGAGAGTTGAAGAGGGTGTGAGGAGGCTAAATGTGGAGTTGAAGAGGGTGTGAGGAGCGTAAATGGAGAGTTGAAGAGGGTGTGAGGAGTGTAAATGTGGAGTTGAAGAGGGTGTGAGGAGGCTAAATGTGGAGTTGAAGAGGTTGTGAGGAGGGTAAATGTGGAGTTGAAGAGGGTGTGAGGAGGCTAAATGTGGAGTTGAAGAGGGTGTGAGGAGGGTAAATGGAGAGTTGAAGAGGGTGTGAGGAGGCTAAATGTGGAGTTGAAGAGGGTGTGAGGAGGGTAAATGGAGAGTTGAAGAGGTTGTGAGGAGGGTAAATGTGGAGTTGAAGAGGGTGTGAGGAGGCTAAATGTGGAGTTGAAGAGGGTGTGAGGAGGGTAAATGGAGAGTTGAAGAGGGTGTGAGGAGTGTAAATGGAGAGTTGAAGAGGGTGTGAGGAGGGTAAATGGAGAGTTGAAGAGGATGTGAGGAGGGTAAATGGAGAGTTGAAGAGGGTGTGAGGAGGGTAAATGGAGAGTTGAAGAGGGTGTGAGGAGGGTAAATGGAGAGTTGAAGAGGGTGTGAGGAGGGTAAATGGAAAGTTGAAGAGGGTGTGAGGAGGGTAAATGGAAAGTTGAAGAGGGTGTGGGAAGGGTCAATGGGGAGTTGAAAATGATGTGAGGAGGGTACATTGAGAGTTGAAGAGGGTGTGAGGAGGGTAAATGGAGAGTTATAATAATAATAATATGCCATTTAGCAGACGCTTTTATCCAAAGCGACTTACAGTCGTGCGTGCATACATTTTTTTTTTTTGTGTATGGTTGGTCCCTGGGATCGAACCCACTACCTTGGCGTTACAAGCGCCATGCTCTACCAGCTGAGCTACAGAGGACCACCCATACAAGAGGGTGTGAGGAGGCTAAATGTGGAGTTGAAGAGGGTGTGAGGAGGGTAAATGGAGAGTTGAAGAGGGTGTGAGGAGTGTAAATGTGGAGTTGAAGAGGGTGTGAGGGTAAATGGAGAGTTGAAAATGATGTGAGGAGGGTAAATGGATAGTTGAAGAGGTTGTGAGGAGGGTAAATGGAAAGTTGAAGAGGGTGTGAGGAGGGTAAATGGAGAGTTGAAGAGGGTGTGAAGAGGGTAAATGTGGAGTTGAAGAGGGTGTGAGGAGGGTAAATGTGGAGTTGAAGAGGGTGTGAGGAGGCTAAATGTGGAGTTGAAGAGGGTGTGAGGAGGGTAAATTTGGAGTTGAAGAGGGTGTGAGGAGGGTAAATGGAGGGTTGAAGAGGGTGTGAGGAGTGTAAATGTGGAGTTGAAGAGGTTGTGATGAGGGTAAATGGAGAGTTGAAAATGATGTGAGGAGGGTAAATGGATAGTTGAAGAGGTTGTGAGGAGGGTAAATGGAAAGTTGAAGAGGGTGTGAGGAGGGTAAATGGAGAGTTGAAGAGGGTGTGAAGAGGGTAAATGTGGAGTTGAAGAGGGTGTGAGGAGGGTAAATGTGGAGTTGAAGAGGGTGTGAGGAGGCTAAATGTGGAGTTGAAGAGGGTGTGAGGAGGGTAAATGGAGAGTTGAAGAGGGTGTGAGGAGGCTAAATGTGGAGTTGAAGAGGGTGTGAGGAGCGTAAATGGAGAGTTGAAGAGGGTGTGAGGAGTGTAAATGTGGAGTTGAAGAGGGTGTGAGGAGGCTAAATGTGGAGTTGAAGAGGTTGTGAGGAGGGTAAATGTGGAGTTGAAGAGGGTGTGAGGAGGCTAAATGTGGAGTTGAAGAGGGTGTGAGGAGGGTAAATGGAGAGTTGAAGAGGGTGTGAGGAGGCTAAATGTGGAGTTGAAGAGGGTGTGAGGAGGGTAAATGGAGAGTTGAAGAGGTTGTGAGGAGGGTAAATGTGGAGTTGAAGAGGGTGTGAGGAGGCTAAATGTGGAGTTGAAGAGGGTGTGAGGAGGGTAAATGGAGAGTTGAAGAGGGTGTGAGGAGTGTAAATGTGGAGTTGAAGAGGGTGTGAGGAGGGTAAATGGAGAGTTGAAGAGGATGTGAGGAGGGTAAATGGAGAGTTGAAGAGGGTGTGAGGAGGGTAAATGGAGAGTTGAAGAGGGTGTGAGGAGGGTAAATGGAGAGTTGAAGAGGGTGTGAGGAGGGTAAATGGAAAGTTGAAGAGGGTGTGAGGAGGGTAAATGGAAAGTTGAAGAGGGTGTGGGAAGGGTCAATGGGGAGTTGAAAATGATGTGAGGAGGGTACATTGAGAGTTGAAGAGGGTGTGAGGAGGGTAAATGGAGAGTTATAATAATAATAATATGCCATTTAGCAGACGCTTTTATCCAAAGCGACTTACAGTCGTACGTGCATACTTTTTTTTTTTTTGTTTATGGGTGGTCCCGGGGATCGAACCCACTACCTTGGCGTTACAAGCACCGTGCTCTACCAGCTGAGCTACAGAGGACCACCCATACAAGAGGGTGTGAGGAGGCTAAATGTGGAGTTGAAGAGGGTGTGAGGAGGGTAAATGGAGAGTTGAAGAGGGTGTGAGGAGTGTAAATGTGGAGTTGAAGAGGGTGTGAGGAGGGTAAATGGAGAGTTGAAAATGATGTGAGGAGGGTAAATGGATAGTTGAAGAGGTTGTGAGGAGGGTAAATGGAAAGTTGAAGAGGGTGTGAGGAGGGTAAATGGAGAGTTGAAGAGGGTGTGAAGAGGGTAAATGTGGAGTTGAAGAGGGTGTGAGGAGGGTAAATGTGGAGTTGAAGAGGGTGTGATTAGGCTAAATGTGGAGTTGAAGAGGGTGTGAGGAGGGTAAATGGAGAGTTGAAGAGGGTGTGAGGAGGCTAAATGTGGAGTTGAAGAGGGTGTGAGGAGGGTAAATGGAGAGTTGAAGAGGGTGTGAGGAGTGTAAATGTGGAGTTGAAGAGGTTGTGATGAGGGTAAATGGAGAGTTGAAAATGATGTGAGGAGGGTAAATGGATAGTTGAAGAGGTTGTGAGGAGGGTAAATGGAAAGTTGAAGAGGGTGTGAGGAGGGTAAATGGAGAGTTGAAGAGGGTGTGAAGAGGGTAAATGTGGAGTTGAAGAGGGTGTGAGGAGGGTAAATGTGGAGTTGAAGAGGGTGTGAGGAGGCTAAATGTGGAGTTGAAGAGGGTGTGAGGAGGGTAAATGGAGAGTTGAAGAGGGTGTGAGGAGGCTAAATGTGGAGTTGAAGAGGGTGTGAGGAGGGTAAATGGAGAGTTGAAGAGGGTGTGAGGAGTGTAAATGTGGAGTTGAAGAGGGTGTGAGGAGGCTAAATGTGGAGTTGAAGAGGTTGTGAGGAGGGTAAATGTGGAGTTGAAGAGGGTGTGAGGAGGCTAAATGTGGAGTTGAAGAGGGTGTGAGGAGGGTAAATGGAGAGTTGAAGAGGGTGTGAGGAGGCTAAATGTGGAGTTGAAGAGGGTGTGAGGAGGGTAAATGGAGAGTTGAAGAGGTTGTGAGGAGGGTAAATGTGGAGTTGAAGAGGGTGTGAGGAGGCTAAATGTGGAGTTGAAGAGGGTGTGAGGAGGGTAAATGGAGAGTTGAAGAGGGTGTGAGGAGGGTAAATGGAAAGTTGAAGAGGGTGTGAGGAGGGTAAATGGAAAGTTGAAGAGGGTGTGAGAAGGGTAAATGGAGAGTTATAATAATAATAATATGCCATTTAGCAGACGCTTTTATCCAAAGCGACTTACAGTCGTGCGTGCATACATATTTTTTTTTTGTGTATGGGTGGTCCCGGGGATCGAACCCACTACTTTGGCGTTACAAGCACCGTGCTCTACCAGCTGAGCTACAGAGGACCACCCATACAAGAGGGTGTGAGGAGGCTAAATGTGGAGTTGAAGAGGGTGTGAGGAGGGTAAATGGAGAGTTGAAGAGGGTGTGAGGAGTGTAAATGTGGAGTTGAAGAGGGTGTGAGGAGGGTAAATGGAGAGTTGAAAATGATGTGAGGAGGGTAAATGGATAGTTGAAGAGGTTGTGAGGAGGGTAAATGGAAAGTTGAAGAGGGTGTGAGGAGGGTAAATGGAGAGTTGAAGAGGGTGTGAAGAGGGTAAATGTGGAGTTGAAGAGGGTGTGAGGAGAGTAAATGTGGAGTTGAAGAGGGTGTGAGGAGGCTAAATGTGGAGTTGAAGAGGGTGTGAGGAGGGTAAATGGAGAGTTGAAGAGGGTGTGAGGAGGCTAAATGTGGAGTTGAAGAGGGTGTGAGGAGGGTAAATGGAGAGTTGAAGAGGGTGTGAGGAGTGTAAATGTGGAGTTGAAGAGGTTGTGATGAGGGTAAATGGAGAGTTGAAAATGATGTGAGGAGGGTAAATGGATAGTTGAAGAGGTTGTGAGGAGGGTAAATGGAAAGTTGAAGAGGGTGTGAGGAGGGTAAATGGAGAGTTGAAGAGGGTGTGAAGAGGGTAAATGTGGAGTTGAAGAGGGTGTGAGGAGGGTAAATGTGGAGTTGAAGAGGGTGTGAGAGGCTAAATGTGGAGTTGAAGAGGGTGTGAGGAGGGTAAATGGAGAGTTGAAGAGGGTGTGAGGAGGCTAAATGTGGAGTTGAAGAGGGTGTGAGGAGGGTAAATGGAGAGTTGAAGAGGGTGTGAGGAGTGTAAATGTGGAGTTGAAGAGGGTGTGAGGAGGCTAAATGTGGAGTTGAAGAGGTTGTGAGGAGGGTAAATGTGGAGTTGAAGAGGGTGTGAGGAGGCTAAATGTGGAGTTGAAGAGGGTGTGAGGAGGGTAAATGGAGAGTTGAAGAGGGTGTGAGGAGGCTAAATGTGGAGTTGAAGAGGGTGTGAGGAGGGTAAATGGAGAGTTGAAGAGGTTGTGAGGAGGGTAAATGTGGAGTTGAAGAGGGTGTGAGGAGGCTAAATGTGGAGTTGAAGAGGGTGTGAGGAGGGTAAATGGAGAGTTGAAGAGGGTGTGAGGAGTGTAAATGTGGAGTTGAAGAGGGTGTGAGGAGGGTAAATGGAGAGTTGAAGAGGATGTGAGGAGGGTAAATGGAGAGTTGAAGAGGGTGTGAGGAGGGTAAATGGAGAGTTGAAGAGGGTGTGAGGAGGGTAAATGGAGAGTTAAAGAGGGTGTGAGGAGGGTAAATGTGGAGTTGAAGAGTGTGTGAGGAGGCTAAATGTGGAGTTGAAGAGGGTGTGAGGAGGGTAAATGGAGAGTTGAAGAGGGTGTGAGGAGGGTAAATGTGGAGTTGAAGAGGGTGTGAGGAGGGTAAATGTGGAGTTGAAGAGCATGTGAGGAGGGTAAATGGAGAGTTGAAGAGGGTGTGAGGAGGGTAAATGTGGAGTTGAAGAGGGTGTGAGGAGGCTAAATGTGGAGTTGAAGAGGGTGTGAGGAGGGTAAATGGAGAGTTGAAGAGGGTGTGAGGAGGGTAAATGGAGAGTTGAAGAGGGTGTGAGGAGGGTAAATGGAGAGTTGAAGAGGGTGTGAGGAGGGTACATGTGGAGTTGAAGAGGGTGTGAGGAGGCTAAATGTGGAGTTGAAGAGGGTGTGAGGAGGGTAAATGGAGAGTTGAAGAGGGTGTGAGGAGGGTAAATGTGGAGTTGAAGAGGGTGAGAGGAGGGTAAATGTGGAGTTGAAGAGCGTGTGAGGAGGGTAAATGGAGAGTTGAAGAGGGTGTGAGGAGGGTAAATGGAGAGTTGAAGAGGGTGTGAGGAGGGTAAATGTGGAGTTGAAGAGGGTGTGAGGAGGCTAAATGTGGAGTTGAAGAGGGTGTGAGGAGGGTAAATGGAGAGTTGAAGAGGGAGTGAGGAGGGTAAATGTGGAGTTGAAGAGGGTGTGAGGAGGGTAAATGTGGAGTTGAAGAGCGTGTGAGGAGGGTAAATGTGGAGTTGAAGAGCATGTGAGGAGGGTAAATGGAGAGTTGAAGAGGGTGTGAGGAGGGTAAATGGAGAGTTGAAGAGGGTGTGAGGAGGGTAAATGTGGAGTTGAAGAGGGTGTGAGGAGGCTAAATGTGGAGTTGAAGAGGGTGTGAGGAGGGTAAATGTGGAGTTGAAGAGGGTGTGAGGAGGCTAAATGTGGAGTTGAAGAGGGTGTGAGGAGGGTAAATGGAGAGTTGAAGAGGGTGTGAGGAGGGTAAATGGAGAGTTGAAGAGGGTGTGAGGAGGGTAAATGGAGAGTTGAAGAGGGTGTGAGGAGGGTAAATGTGGAGTTGAAGAGGGTGTGAGGAGGCTAAATGTGGAGTTGAAGAGGGTGTGAGGAGGGTAAATGGAGAGTTGAAGAGGGTGTGAGGAGGGTAAATGTGGAGTTGAAGAGGGTGAGAGGAGGGTAAATGTGGAGTTGAAGAGCGTGTGAGGAGGGTAAATGGAGAGTTGAAGAGGGTGTGAGGAGGGTAAATGGAGAGTTGAAGAGGGTGTGAGGAGGGTAAATGTGGAGTTGAAGAGGGTGTGAGGAGGCTAAATGTGGAGTTGAAGAGGGTGTGAGGAGGGTAAATGGAGAGTTGAAGAGGGAGTGAGGAGGGTAAATGTGGAGTTGAAGAGGGTGTGAGGAGGGTAAATGTGGAGTTGAAGAGCGTGTGAGGAGGGTAAATGTGGAGTTGAAGAGCATGTGAGGAGGGTAAATGGAGAGTTGAAGAGGGTGTGAGGAGGGTAAATGGAGAGTTGAAGAGGGTGTGAGGAGGGTAAATGTGGAGTTGAAGAGGGTGTGAGGAGGCTAAATGTGGAGTTGAAGAGGGTGTGAGGAGGGTAAATGGAGAGTTGAAGAGGGTGTGAGGAGGGTAAATGGAGAGTTGAAGAGGGTGTGAGGAGGGTAAATGGAGAGTTGAAGAGGGTGTGAGTTGGCTAAATGTGGAGTTGAAGAGGGTGTGAGGAGGGTAAATGGAGAGTTGAAGAGGGTGTGAGGAGTGTAAATGTGGAGTTGAAGAGGGTGTGAGGAGGCTAAATGTGGAGTTGAAGAGGTTGTGAGGAGGGTAAATGTGGAGTTGAAGAGGGTGTGAGGAGGCTAAATGTGGAGTTGAAGAGGGTGTGAGGAGGGTAAATGGAGAGTTGAAGAGGGTGTGAGGAGGCTAAATGTGGAGTTGAAGAGGGTGTGAGGAGGGTAAATGGAGAGTTGAAGAGGGTGTGAGGAGGGTAAATGTGGAGTTGAAGAGTGTGTGAGGAGGCTAAATGCGGAGTTGAAGAGGGTGTGAGGAGGGTAAATGGAGAGTTGAAGAGGATGTGAGGAGGGTAAATGTGGAGTTGAAGAGGGTGTGAGGAGGGTAAATGTGGAGTTGAAGAGCATGTGAGGAGGGTAAATGTGGATGTGAAGAGGGTGTGAGGTTTTAAATGTGGAGTTGAAGAGGGTGTGAGGAGGGTAAATGGAGAGTTGAAGAGGGTGTGAGGAGGGTAAATGGAGAGTTGAAGAGGGTGTGAGGAGGGTAAATGGAGAGTTGAAGAGGGTGTGAGGAGGGTAAATGTGGAGTTGAAGAGGGTGTGAGGAGGCTAAATGTGGAGTTGAAGAGGGTGTGAGGAGGGTAAATGGAGAGTTGAAGAGGGTGTGAGGAGGGTAAATGTGGAGTTGAAGAGGGTGAGAGGAGGGTAAATGTGGAGTTGAAGAGCGTGTGAGGAGGGTAAATGGAGAGTTGAAGAGGGTGTGAGGAGGGTAAATGGAGAGTTGAAGAGGGTGTGAGGAGGGTAAATGTGGAGTTGAAGAGGGTGTGAGGAGGCTAAATGTGGAGTTGAAGAGGGTGTGAGGAGCGTAAATGGAGAGTTGAAGAGGGAGTGAGGAGGGTAAATGTGGAGTTGAAGAGGGTGTGAGGAGGCTAAATGTGGAGTTGAAGAGGGTGTGAGGAGGGTAAATGGAGAGTTGAAGAGGGTGTGAGGAGGGTAAATGGAGAGTTGAAGAGGGTGTGAGGAGGGTAAATGGAGAGTTGAAGAGGGTGTGAGGAGGCTAAATGTGGAGTTGAAGAGGGTGTGAGGAGGGTAAATGGAGAGTTGAAGAGGGTGTGAGGAGTGTAAATGTGGAGTTGAAGAGGGTGTGAGGAGGCTAAATGTGGAGTTGAAGAGGTTGTGAGGAGGGTAAATGTGGAGTTGAAGAGGGTGTGAGGAGGCTAAATGTGGAGTTGAAGAGGGTGTGAGGAGGGTAAATGGAGAGTTGAAGAGGGTGTGAGGAGGCTAAATGTGGAGTTGAAGAGGGTGTGAGGAGGGTAAATGGAGAGTTGAAGAGGGTGTGAGGAGGGTAAATGGAGAGTTGAAGAGGGTGTGAGGAGGGTAAATGGAGAGTTGAAGAGGGTGTGAGGAGGCTAAATGTGGAGTTGAAGAGGGTGTGAGGAGGGTAAATGGAGAGTTAAAGAGGGTGTGAGGAGTGTAAATGTGGAGTTGAAGAGGGTGTGAGGAGGCTAAATGTGGAGTTGAAGAGGTTGTGAGGAGGGTAAATGTGGAGTTGAAGAGGGTGTGAGGAGGCTAAATGTGGAGTTGAAGAGGGTGTGAGGAGGGTAAATGGAGAGTTGAAGAGGGTGTGAGGAGGCTAAATGTGGAGTTGAAGAGGGTGTGAGGAGGGTAAATGGAGAGTTGAAGAGGTTGTGAGGAGGGTAAATGTGGAGTTGAAGAGGGTGTGAGGAGGGTAAATGGAGAGTTGAAGAGGGTGTGAGGAGGGTAAATGGGGAGTTGAAGCGGGTGTGAGAAGGGTAAATGGAGAGTTTAAGAGGGTGTGAGGAGGGTAAATGTGGAGTTGAAGAGCGTGTGAGGAGGGTAAATGTGGAGTTGAAGAGCATGTGAGGAGGGTAAATGGAGAGTTGAAGAGGGTGTGAGGAGGGTAAATGGAGAGTTGAAGAGGGTGTGAGGAGGGTAAATGTGGAGTTGAAGAGGGTGTGAGGAGGCTAAATGTGGAGTTGAAGAGGGTGTGAGGAGGGTAAATGGAGAGTTGAAGAGGGTGTGAGGAGGGTAAATGGAGAGTTGAAGAGGGTGTGAGGAGGGTAAATGGAGAGTTGAAGATGGTGTGAGGAGGCTAAATGTGGAGTTGAAGAGGGTGTGAGGAGGGTAAATGGAGAGTTGAAGAGGGTGTGAGGAGTGTAAATGTGGAGTTGAAGAGGGTGTGAGGAGGCTAAATGTGGAGTTGAAGAGGTTGTGAGGAGGGTAAATGTGGATTTGAAGAGGGTGTGAGGAGGCTAAATGTGGAGTTGAAGAGGGTGTGAGGAGGGTAAATGGAGAGTTGAAGAGGGTGTGAGGAGGCTAAATGTGGAGTTGAAGAGGGTGTGAGGAGGGTAAATGGAGAGTTGAAGAGGGTGTGAGGAGGGTAAATGGAGAGTTGAAGAGGGTGTGAGGAGGGTAAATGGAGAGTTGAAGAGGGTGTGAGGAGGCTAAATGTGGAGTTGAAGAGGGTGTGAGGAGGGTAAATGGAAAGTTGAAGAGGGTGTGAGGAGTGTAAATGTGGAGTTGAAGAGGGTGTGAGGAGGCTAAATGTGGAGTCGAAGAGGTTGTGAGGAGGGTAAATGTGGAGTTGAAGAGGGTGTGAGGAGGCTAAATGTGGAGTTGAAGAGGGTGTGAGGAGGGTAAATGGAGAGTTGAAGAGGGTGTGAGGAGGCTAAATGTGGAGTTGAAGAGGGTGTGAGGAGGGTAAATGGAGAGTTGAAGAGGTTGTGAGGAGGGTAAATGTGGAGTTGAAGAGGGTGTGAGGAGGCTAAATGTGGAGTTGAAGAGGGTGTGAGGAGGGTAAATGGAGAGTTGAAGAGGGTGTGAGGAGGGTAAATGGAAAGTTGAAGAGGGTGTGAGGAGGGTGAATGGAAAGTTGAAGAGGGTGTGGGAAGGGTCAATGGGGAGTTGAAAATGATGTGAGGAGGGTACATTGAGAGTTGAAGAGGGTGTGAGGAGGGTAAATGGAGAGTTATAATAATAATAATATGCCATTTAGCAGACACTTTTATCCAAAGCGACTTACAGTTGTGCGTGCATACATTTTTTTTTTTTGTGTATGGGTGGTCCCGGGGATCAAACCCACTACCTTGGCGTTACAAGCACCGTGCTCTACCAGCTGAGCTACAGAGGACCACCCATACAAGAGGGTGTGAGGAGGCTAAATGTGGAGTTGAAGAGGGTGTGAGGAGGGTAAATGTGGAGTTGAAGAGGGTGTGAGGAGGGTAAATGGAGAGTTGAAAATGATGTGAGGAGGGTAAATGGATAGTTGAAGAGGTTGTGAGGAGGGTAAATGGAAAGTTGAAGAGGGTGTGAGGAGGGTAAATGGAGAGTTGAAGAGGGTGTGAAGAGGGTAAATGTGGAGTTGAAGAGGGTGTGAGGAGGGTAAATGTGGAGTTGAAGAGGGTGTGAGGAGGCTAAATGTGGAGTTGAAGAGGGTGTGAGGAGGGTAAATGGAGAGTTGAAGAGGGTGTGAGGAGGCTAAATGTGGAGTTGAAGAGGGTGTGAGGAGGGTAAATGGAGAGTTGAAGAGGGTGTGAGGAGTGTAAATGTGGAGTTGAAGAGGGTGTGAGGAGGCTAAATGTGGAGTTGAAGAGGTTGTGAGGAGGGTAAATGTGGAGTTGAAGAGGTTGTGAGGAGGGTAAATGTGGAGTTGAAGAGGGTGTGAGGAGGGTAAATGGAGAGTTGAAGAGGGTGTGAGGAGTGTAAATGTGGAGTTGAAGAGGGTGTGAGGAGGGTAAATGGAGAGTTGAAGAGGATGTGAGGAGGGTAAATGGAGAGTTGAAGAGGGTGTGAGGAGGGTAAATGGAGAGTTGAAGAGGGTGTGAGGAGGGTAAATGGAGAGTTGAAGAGGGTGTGAGGAGGGTAAATGTGGAGTTGAAGAGGGTTTGAGGAGGCTAAATGTGGAGTTGAAGAGGGTGTGAGGAGGGTAAATGGAGAGTTGAAGAGGGTGTGAGGAGGGTAAATGTGGAGTTGAAGAGGGTGTGAGGAGGGTAAATGTGGAGTTGAAGAGCATGTGAGGAGGGTAAATGGAGAGTTGAAGAGGGTGTGAGGAGGGTAAATGGAGAGTTGAAGAGGGTGTGAGGAGGGTAAATGTGGAGTTGAAGAGGGTGTGAGGAGGCTAAATGTGGAGTTGAAGAGGGTGTGAGGAGGGTAAATGGAGAGTTGAAGAGGGTGTGAGGAGGGTAAATGGAGAGTTGAAGAGGGTGTGAGGAGGGTAAATGGAGAGTTGAAGAGGGTGTGAGGAGGGTAAATGTGGAGTTGAAGAGGGTGTGAGGAGGCTAATTGTGGAGTTGAAGAGGGTGTGAGGAGGGTAAATGGAGAGTTGAAGAGGGTGTGAGGAGGATAAATGTGGAGTTGAAGAGGGTGAGAGGAGGGTAAATGTGGAGTTGAAGAGCGTGTGAGGAGGGTAAATGGAGAGTTGAAGAGGGTGTGAGGAGGGTAAATGGAGAGTTGAAGAGGGTGTGAGGAGGGTAAATGTGGAGTTGAAGAGGGTGTGAGGAGGCTAAATGTGGAGTTGAAGAGGGTGTGAGGAGGGTAAATGGAGAGTTGAAGAGGGAGTGAGGAGGGTAAATGTGGAGTTGAAGAGGGTGTGAGGAGGGTAAATGTGGAGTTGAAGAGCGTGTGAGGAGGGTAAATGGAGAGTTGAAGAGGGTGTGAGGAGGGTAAATGGAGAGTTGAAGAGGTTGTGAGGAGGGTAAATGTGGAGTTGAAGAGGTTGTGAGGAGGGTAAATGTGGAGTTGAAGAGGGTGTGAGGAGGGTAAATGGAGAGTTGAAGAGGGTGTGAGGAGGGTAAATGGGGAGTTGAAGCGGGTGTGAGAAGGGTAAATGGAGAGTTGAAGAGGGTGTGAGGAGGGTAAATGGAGAGTTGAAGAGGGTGTGAAGAGGGTAAATGTAGAGTTGAAGATGATGTGAGGAGGGTAAATGTAGAGTTGAAGATGATGTGAGGAGGTTAAATGGAGAGTTGAAGAGGGAGTGAGGAGGGTAAATGGAGAGTTGAAAAGGGTGTGAGGAGGGTAAATGGAGAGTTGAGGATGATGTGAGGAGGGTAAATGGAGAGTTGAAGAGGTTGTGAGGAGGGTAAATGGAAAGTTGAAGAGGGTGTGAGGAGGGTAAATGGAGAGTTGAAGAGGGTGCAAGGAGAGTAAATGTGGAGTTGAAGAGGGTGTGAGGAGGGTAAATGGAGAGTTGAAGAGGGTGTGAGGAGGGTAAATGGAGAGTTGAAGAGGGTGTGAGGAGGGTAAATGTGGAGTTGATGAGGGTGTGAGGAGGGTAAATGGAGAATTGAAGAGGGTGTGAGGAGGGTAAATGTGGAGTTGAAGAGGGTGTGAGGAGGGTAAATGTGGAGTTGAAGAGCGTGTGAGGAGGGTAAATGGAGAGTTGAAGAGGGTGTGAGGAGGGTAAATGTGGAGTTGAAGAGGGTGTGAGGAGGGTAAATGGAGAGTTGAAGAGGTTGTGAGGAGGGTAAATGTGGAGTTGAAGAGGGTGTAAGGAGGCAAAATGTGGAGTTGAAGAGGGTGTGAGGAGGGTAAATGGAGAGTTGAAGAGGGTGTGAGGAGTGTAAATATGGAGTTGAAGAGGGTGTGAGGAGGGTAAATGGAGAGTTGAAGAGGTTGTGAGGAGGGTAAATGGAGAGTTGATGAGGTTGTGAGGAGGGTAAATGTGGAGTTGAAGAGGTTGTGAGGAGGGTAAATGTGGAGTTGAAGAGGGTGTGAGGAGGGTAAATGGAGAGTTGAAGAGGGTGTGAGGAGGGTAAATGGGGAGTTGAAGCGGGTGTGAGAAGGGTAAATGGAGAGTTGAAGAGGGTGTGAGGAGGGTAAATGGAGAGTTGAAGAGGGTGTGAGGAGGGTAAATGGGGAGTTGAAGCGGGTGTGAGAAGGGTAAATGGAGAGTTGAAGAGGGTGTGAGGAGGGTAAATGGAGAGTTGAAGAGGGTGTGAAGAGGGTAAATGTAGAGTTGAAGATGATGTGAGGAGGGTAAATGGAGAGTTGAAGAGGGTGTGAGGAGGTTAAATGGAGAGTTGAAGAGGGAGTGAGGAGGGTAAATGGAGAGTTGAAGAGGGTGCGAGGAGGGTAAATGTGGAGTTGAAGAGGGTGTGAGGAGGGTAAATGGAGAGTTGAAGAGGGTGTGAGGAGGGTAAATGGAGAGTTGATGAGGGTGTGAGGAGGGTAAATGTGGAGTTGATGAGGGTGTGAGGAGGGTAAATGTGGAGTTGAAGAGGGTGTGAGGAGGGTAAATGGAGAGTTGAAGAGGGTGTGAGGAGGGTAAATGGAGAGTTGAAGAGGGTGTGAGGAGTGTAAATGTGGAGTTGAAGAGGGTGTGAGGAGGGTAAATGGAGAGTAGAAGAAAGTGTGAGGAGGGTAAATGGAGAGTTGAAGAGGGTGTGAGGAGGGTAAATGGAGAGTTGAAGAGGGTGTGAGGAGGGTAAATGGAGAGTTGATGAGGTTGTGAGGAGGGTAAATGTGGAGTTGAAGAGGTTGTGAGGAGGGTAAATGAGGAGTTGAAGAGGGTGTGAGGAGGGTAAATGGAGAGTTGAAGAGGGTGTGAGGAGGGTAAATGGGGAGTTGAAGCGGGTGTGAGAAGGGTAAATGGAGAGTTGAAGAGGGTGTGAGGAGGGTAAATGGAGAGTTGATGAGGTTGTGAGGAGGGTAAATGGAGAGTTGAAGATGATGTGAGGAGGGTAAATGGAGAGTTGAAGAGGGTGTGAGGAGGGTAAATGGAGAGTTGAAGAGGGTGTGAGGAGGGTAAATGGAGAGTTGAAAAGGGTGTGAGGACGGTAAATGGAGAGTTGAGGATGATGTGAGGAGGGTAAATGGAGAGTTGAAGAGGTTGTGAGGAGGGTAAATGGAAAGTTGAAGAGGGTGTGAGGAGGGTAAATGGAGAGTTGAAGAGGGTGCGAGGAGGGTAAATGTGGAGTTGAAGAGGGTGTGAGGAGGGTAAATGGAGAGTTGAAGAAAGTGTGAGGAGGGTAAATGGAGAGTTGAAGAGGGTGTGAGGAGGGTAAATGGAGAGTTGAAGAGGGTGTGAGGAGGGTAAATGGAGAGTTGATGAGGTTGTGAGGAGGGTAAATGTGGAGTTGAAGAGGTTGTGAGGAGGGTAAATGAGGAGTTGAAGAGGGTGTGAGGAGGGTAAATGGAGAGTTGAAGAGGGTGTGAGGAGGGTAAATGGGGAGTTGAAGCGGGTGTGAGAAGGGTAAATGGAGAGTTGAAGAGGGTGTGAGGAGGGTAAATGGAGAGTTGAAGAGGGTGTGAAGAGGGTAAATGGAGAGTTGAAGATGATGTGAGGAGGGTAAATGGAGAGTTGAAGAGGGTGTGAGGAGGGTAAATGGAGAGTTGAAGAGGGTGTGAGGAGGGTAAATGGAGAGTTGACAAGGGTGTGAGGACGGTAAATGGAGAGTTGAGGATGATGTGAGGAGGGTAAATGGAGAGTTGAAGAGGGTGTGAGGAGTGTAAATGTGGAGTTGAAGAGGGTGTGAGGAGGGTAAATGGAGAGTTGAAGAAAGTGTGAGGAGGGTAAATGGAGAGTTGAAGAGGGTGTGAGGAGGGTAAATGGAGAGTTGAAGAGGGTGTGAGGAGGGTAAATGGAGTTGATGAGGTTGTGAGGAGGGTAAATGTGGAGTTGAAGAGGTTGTGAGGAGGGTAAATGAGGAGTTGAAGAGGGTGTGAGGAGGGTAAATGGAGAGTTGAAGAGGGTGTGAGGAGGGTAAATGGGGAGTTGAAGCGGGTGTGAGAAGGGTAAATGGAGAGTTGAAGAGGGTGTGAGGAGGGTAAATGGAGAGTTGAAGAGGGTGTGAAGAGGGTAAATGGAGAGTTGAAGATGATGTGAGGAGGGTAAATGGAGAGTTGAAGAGGGTGTGAGGAGGGTAAATGGAGAGTTGAAGAGGGTGTGAGGAGGGTAAATGGAGAGTTGAAAAGGGTGTGAGGATGGTAAATGGAGAGTTGAGGATGATGTGAGGAGGGTAAATGGAGAGTTGAAGAGGTTGTGAGGAGGGTAAATGGAAAGTTGAAGAGGGTGTGAGGAGGGTAAATGGAGAGTTGAAGAGGGTGCGAGGAGGGTAAATGTGGAGTTGAAGAGGGTGTGAGGAGGGTAAATGGAGAGTTGAAGAGGGTGTGAGGAGTGTAAATGTGGAGTTGAAGAGGGTGTGAGGAGGGTAAATGGAGAGTTGAAGAAAGTGTGAGGAGGGTAAATGGAGAGTTGATGAGGGTGTGAGGAGGGTAAATGTGGAGTTGAAGAGGTTGTGAGGAGGGTAAATGGAGAGTTGAAGAGGGTGTGAGGAGGGTAAATGGAGAGTTGATGAGGTTGTGAGGAGGGTAAATGTGGAGTTGAAGAGGTTGTGAGGAGGGTAAATGAGGAGTTGAAGAGGGTGTGAGGAGGGTAAATGGAGAGTTGAAGAGGGTGTGAGGAGGGTAAATGGGGAGTTGAAGCGGGTGTGAGAAGGGTAAATGGAGAGTTGAAGAGGGTGTGAGGAGGGTAAATGGAGAGTTGAAGAGGGTGTGAAGAGGGTAAATGGAGAGTTGAAGATGATGTGAGGAGGGTAAATGGAGAGTTGAAGAGGGTGTGAGGAGGGTAAATGGAGAGTTGAAGAGGGTGTGAGGAGGGTAAATGGAGAGTTGACAAGGGTGTGAGGACGGTAAATGGAGAGTTGAGGATGATGTGAGGAGGGTAAATGGAGAGTTGAAGAGGGTGTGAGGAGGGTAAATGGAGAGTTGAAGAGGGTGTGAGGAGGCTAAATGTGGAGTTGAAGAGGGTGTGAGGAGGGTAAATGGAGAGTTGAAGAGGGTGTGAGGAGTGTAAATATGGCGTTGAAGAGGGTGTGAGGAGGGTAAATGGAGAGTTGAAGAGGGTGTGAGGAGGGTAAATGGAGAGTTGATGAGGTTGTGAGGAGGGTAAATGTGGAGTTGAAGAGGTTGTGAGGAGGGTAAATGTGGAGTTGAAGAGGGTGTGAGGAGGGTAAATGGAGAGTTGAAGAGGGTGTGAGGAGGGTAAATGGGGAGTTGAAGCGGGTGTGAGAAGGGTAAATGGAGAGTTGAAGAGGGTGTGAGGAGGGTAAATGGAGAGTTGAAGAGGGTGTGAGGAGGGTAAATGGGGAGTTGAAGCAGGTGTGAGAAGGGTAAATGGAGAGTTGAAGAGGGTGTGAGGAGGGTAAATGGAGAGTTGAAGAGGGTGTGAAGAGGGTAAATGTAGAGTTGAAGATGATGTGAGGAGGGTAAATGAGGAGTTGAAGAGGGTGTGAGGAGGGTAAATGGAGAGTTGAAGAGGGTGTGAGGAGGGTAAATGGGGAGTTGAAGCGGGTGTGAGAAGGGTAAATGGAGAGTTGAAGAGGGTGTGAGGAGGGTAAATGGAGAGTTGAAGAGGGTGTGAAGAGGGTAAATGGAGAGTTGAAGATGATGTGAGGAGGGTAAATGGAGAGTTGAAGAGGGTGTGAGGAGGGTAAATGGAGAGTTGAAGAGGGTGTGAGGAGGGTAAATGGAGAGTTGACAAGGGTGTGAGGACGGTAAATGGAGAGTTGAGGATGATGTGAGGAGGGTAAATGGAGAGTTGAAGAGGGTGTGAGGAGGGTAAATGGAGAGTTGAAGAGGGTGTGAGGAGGCTAAATGTGGAGTTGAAGAGGGTGTGAGGAGGGTAAATGGAGAGTTGAAGAGGGTGTGAGGAGTGTAAATATGGCGTTGAAGAGGGTGTGAGGAGGGTAAATGGAGAGTTGAAGAGGGTGTGAGGAGGGTAAATGGAGAGTTGATGAGGTTGTGAGGAGGGTAAATGTGGAGTTGAAGAGGTTGTGAGGAGGGTAAATGTGGAGTTGAAGAGGGTGTGAGGAGGGTAAATGGAGAGTTGAAGAGGGTGTGAGGAGGGTAAATGGGGAGTTGAAGCGGGTGTGAGAAGGGTAAATGGAGAGTTGAAGAGGGTGTGAGGAGGGTAAATGGAGAGTTGAAGAGGGTGTGAGGAGGGTAAATGGGGAGTTGAAGCAGGTGTGAGAAGGGTAAATGGAGAGTTGAAGAGGGTGTGAGGAGGGTAAATGGAGAGTTGAAGAGGGTGTGAAGAGGGTAAATGTAGAGTTGAAGATGATGTGAGGAGGGTAAATGGAGAGTTGAAGAGGGTGTGAGGAGGTTAAATGGAGAGTTGAAGAGGGAGTGAGGAGGGTAAATGGAGAGTTGAAGAGGGTGCGAGGAGGGTAAATGTGGAGTTGAAGAGGGTGTGAGGAGGGTAAATGGAGAGTTGAAGAGGGTGTGAGGAGGGTAAATGGAGAGTTGATGAGGGTGTGAGGAGGGTAAATGTGGAGTTGATGAGGGTGTGAGGAGGGTAAATGTGGAGTTGAAGAGGGTGTGAGGAGGGTAAATGGAGAGTTGAAAAGGGTGTGAGGAGGGTAAATGTGGAGTTGAAGAGGGTGTGAGGAGGGTAAATGTGGAGTTGAAGAGCGTGTGAGGAGGGTAAATGGAGAGTTGAAGAGGGTATGAGGAGGGTAAATGTGGAGTTGAAGAGGGTGTGAGGAGGGTAAATGTGGAGTTGAAGAGGTTGTGAGGAGGGTAAATGTGGAGTTGAAGAGGGTTTGAGGAGGCTAAATGTGGAGTTGAAGAGGGTGTGAGGAGGGTAAATGGAGAGTTGAAGAGGGTGTGAGGAGTGTAAATGTGGAGTTGAAGAGGGTGTGAGGAGGGTAAATGGAGAGTTGAAGAAAGTGTGAGGAGGGTAAATGGAGAGTTGAAGAGGGTGTGAGGAGGGTAAATGGAGAGTTGAAGAGGGTGTGAGGAGGGTAAATGGAGAGTTGATGAGGTTGTGAGGAGGGTAAATGTGGAGTTGAAGAGGTTGTGAGGAGGGTAAATGAGGAGTTGAAGAGGGTGTGAGGAGGATAAATGGAGAGTTGAAGAGGGTGTGAGGAGGGTAAATGGGGAGTTGAAGCGGGTGTGAGAAGGGTAAATGGAGAGTTGAAGAGGGTGTGAGGAGGGTAAATGGAGAGTTGAAGAGGGTGTGAAGAGGGTAAATGGAGAGTTGAAGATGATGTGAGGAGGGTAAATGGAGAGTTGAAGAGGGTGTGAGGAGGGTAAATGGGGAGTTGAAGCGGGTGTGAGAAGGGTAAATGGAGAGTTGAAGAGGGTGTGAGGAGGGTAAATGGAGAGTTGAAGAGGGTGTGAAGAGGGTAAATGGAGAGTTGAAGATGATGTGAGGAGGGTAAATGGAGAGTTGAAGAGGGTGTGAGGAGGGTAAATGGAGAGTTGAAGAGGGTCTGAGGAGGGTAAATGGAGAGTTGAAGAGGGTGTGAGGAGGGTAAATGTGGAGTTGATGAGGGTGTGAGGAGGGTAAATGGTGAGTTGAAGAGGGTGTGAGGAGGGTAAATGGAGAGTTGAAGTTGGTGTGAGGAGGGTAAATGGAGAGTTGAAGAGGGTGTGAGGAGGGTAAATGTGGAGTTGAAGAGGGTGTGAGGAGGGTAAATGGAGAGTTGAAGAGGGTGTGAGGAGGGTAAATGGAGAGTTGAAGAGGGTGTGAGGAGGGTAAATGGAAAGTTGAAGAGGGTGTGAGGAGGGTAAATGGAAAGTTGAAGAGGGTGTGAGGAGGGTAAATTTAGAGTTGAATACCACTAAATTATGCAAACATCCTAGTATACCAATAAATTAGAAGTCCACTCCGAATACCTCTTCTCCACCGGCAGCATCTTGGAGCAGCCTCTGGGATAAGGTCAGTTGCCCTTGGGGGTACAAACAAAGGATCCAATTCGGGAAAGTCGTATTCCTTGTCGTAACACACAAAAAAACTAAATACTGCAAAGTTGCTTAGGAGCTAGAAGCAGAGCTGCCATGTCTGTCAGCGCCATCTTACTTGATGTAAGATGGCGCCCACCAACACACGTAGAAACACAGTCCATCCCACCAACACACCTAGAAACACACATAAAATCACACACACACACACAAACACACATTCACTGCTCGCCACCCGCCGCCTCAAGGCCAGACTAACAGGGACGGATGCCCTCTCCTCCCTGCCACCTCTCCACCGTTACTCATCTCATATGTATATATTGTATTCTATACTATTCTACTGTATCTTACTCTATGCCGCTCTGACATTGCTCGTCGATACATTTATTTATATATTCTTAATTTCATTGCTTTACCATGTGTGTATTGGGTATTTGTTGTAAAATATATCACTTTTTAGATATTACTGCACTGTCAGAGCTAGAAACACAAGCATTTCGCTACACCCGCAATAACATCTGCTAATCACGTATATGTGACCAATAAAATTTGATTTGATTTGATTTGTATCCCACTTATCTCCCCTCCTCCTCCCTGTGAGGCCCTCATCTGATCAGAGAAAGGAGCATGGAAGTGTTTTTTAACTACAGTCAGTGTAGTGTTGTAATTCACACACACACACATCAGCCAGACGCATTCCTTTTTCTCTTGTTGCCTGTCTAGACACATCTGTCACCTCCACAGTGAGGGATCAGGTGACGCAATCTATGAGCCAATACATGCAACTAACAAAGACAAAAAAACATTGTACAACATTGAAATTGTCTTGTAATTAATGTCAAACAAAGGCTCTGTCAGTGGTTTGGTTTTATAGCTACTCTTTTGTGGAATGATATGAAGTGATAAACGATGTAAGTTAGACGTTAGTGATATTCTATGGTCTGTGTCTGGCTGTATAGATCAGTCAGTTTTACTTTATAGTTCTGAGTCAAGGGATCTGGTTGTAAAGCTGTTTCTGGGTCCGATGAGGCTGGGAGGTCCAGATGGGTGTCTGTGTTGGTTAATGTGGCGTCTCATGCTAAGAGCGGGCAGGGGACGTCATTATGATGCCCAGGCTGAATGCGTTTGTTCATTAATGAAGTTTTCCAGCTCACTCAGCTCTCCCCATCCGTGCAAATGAGTCATCTCTAGCTTAATTAGCTGTTAGCCTGATTAAGTCATAAGAAGGAAGACAGCATCATCCCGCTAAAGATGACACACCCCCCTAGCCTCCTGTTTCCTCAAAGTCAGATATGAAACACTAAAAAAATATGTGATGTGGCCAAGATGTCTCAAGGAATCTACATTACATGTAAAAGATGTCTGAGTTAAAACCCTCCAACAAACATTTACTAAGGGTGGTATGGGGTGCACCCAAACTTTGGTGTCCTTCCAGCGCACCAGGAGGAGCACACACACAGTCAAACACAAGCACAGTCACACACATACACTCAAAGTCACCACGGGGCCTGATTTCATCTGGATGGCTCATTTAATAATAATACGTCATTTAGCATACGCTTTTATCCAAAGCGACTTACAGTCATGCGTGCATACATTTTTGTGTATGGGTGGTCCCAGGGATCGAACACACTACCTTGGCGTTACAAGCGCCGTGCTCTACCAGCTGAGCTACAGAGGACCACATTTACGCATTGAGTGTTGACATCTCTAATGGCTGCCTACTAGCCTGGTCCTCAGGACAGCTGCGGAGCCAAGCCAAGAATCTAGCTGCCTAACACCCCCATCTCTTCCAATTACCCCTGGTGGTAACTGATCTCCATGACTCTATCATTATGGCTCAAATGGTGTCAACACCATTGGTGTCACCGTTATGAAGACCCTTAGCAATTTACCGCTCACACAGTCAATTACAGTCAATGAAACCCTATATGGTTTGGAAGTGAAGAGTATATAATACAAACCCTGTAAGACGTTTCTATAATTTCAACGGTAAAACAATATACACTGAACAAAAATATAAATGGAACATGTAAAGTGCTGGTCCTATGTTTCATGAGCTGAATTAAAACATCACAGAAATGTTCCATATGCACAAAAAGCTAATTTCTCTCAAATGTTGTGCACACATTTGTTTACATCCCTGTTAGTGAGCATTTCTCCTTTGCCAAGATAATCCATCCACCTGACAGGGGTAGCATATAAAGAAGCTGATTAAACACACACACACAGTCAACACCTCTCTCATTTCAAACTTGAATTTTTCAGCGTTGGATTGGGGACTTCAGTATGATCCCTGGTGGGATGAGGGGCCAGTGTGTCACGACTTCCGCCGAGGCTGCCTCACGACTTCCGCCGAGGCTGCCTCCCCTCCTTGTTCGGGCAGGTTTCGGCGTTCGTCATCACCGGCTTACTAGCTGCTTCCGATCCATTTATCATCACTCCACTTGTCTTGTCTAATTAATCACACACACCTGGTCCTTATACCCAATTAGTCATTGTATAAGTGTTCCCTCTGCTTCCTTGTCTGTGTGGGTGATTGTTTGTTGTGAGCTGTGTGTAGCTCGGTTGAGCTATCCTTACCTTGTTGTTGCCAGCGTAGTATTTTCCCCTGTGCCTGTGTGTTGTTGTCGCATGCTTGCGCAACTGTTTATCGACGGAATAAACTATTTGGATGCGTATTAGTCTCCTGCGCCTGACTCCTTCTATCACACGCATTACATAATCACCCACCCGCTATGGAGTCAGTGGGAGAAGAGCACATGCCTGGAGTCGTGGCACGGGTCCAGGAGCACTCCACGATGCTGTCCAGCTTGGGGGAAGCGATGGATCCGGTTCTTCAGGTCGTCCAATGCCTGGAGAGGACCAGACCCGATCTGTCGAGACCAGCTGGCCAACCGGATCCAGCCACTTACACCCCAGCACCAGGAGGGATCCGGGCGTTTGAGGGGACAGCGGCGCTGTGCCAGGGATTCCTACTCCAATTGGAGCTTTACTTCGCCTGCATCAGGCCGGCACCATCGGAGCGGGAGAAGGTGTCCGTCCTCGTTTCCTGTCTCTGTGGGAAAGCTCTGGAGTGGGCCAACGCGGTGTGGAACGAGGGAGGAGCCGCGTTGGAGGACTACAGGGAGTTCGCTTGCCTCTTTCGGGCGGTATTCGACCACCCGCCCGAGGGTCGAGAGGCGGATGAGCGACTGGTCCACCTGAGGCAGGGGACGAGGACCGCGCTGGACTTCGCGTTGGAGTTCCGGACGCTGGCAGCAGGGTCCGGGTGGAACGAGCGGGCCCTGATCGACCATTTCCGGTGCCATCTGCGGGAGGACGTCCGACGGGAGCTAGCCTGCCGGGACACCATGTTGTTCTTCGATAAACTGGTGGACATGGCCATTCGGTTGGACAACCTGCTGGCAGCCAGAGGACGTCCTGGTAGGGATCTGCCCATTTCCACCCCGGAAGACTCGGACCTCGAGCCGATGGAGCTGGGTGGAGCCGCCGGCCGAGAGAGCGGAGGAGGACAGCGACAGTGCCACTCCACGAAGAGACATTTTACCACACGTCGTAGTCAACGTTCTTCCTTCTATCACACGCATCACACAGTGACCCTACCACTAGTCAAGCCTGATGATTTAACATCATCCATGGAGGGAGGGGAGGTTCACTTGGTGCTGTGAGAGGGCTAGGGGTTCTGATCCTGGGCTTGAAGTTTAGACAGAGGTCCCTGGTCCACTCCATGGTCTGCTGGAGGTTAATGGCCTGGTCATCACAGATCACTCTTGTTGAGAGGATGGGATGATAGGATGCGTCCCAAATGGCTCAGATCAAAAGTAGTGTACTATATAGGGAATAAGGTGCCATTTGGGACGCAGAGTGTCTGTAATATGTTCAAGGCAAGGCAGGAGTAAATCTCTGTTAACTAAAGCAGTTGGGTGTCAAGCCCCCCAACAGGGTGCCTCACTCCTCTTGACAAAAATACAATAATCAGGAATGACTGTAGTTAACACCAGGTGCCAGACAGACTAGACCAAACCTGACTGGATGGATTCATAGGTGAGATATGAGTCTCACGACACATTCAAACAAACGCCACCAACCATCACAACACAACATGACACAGACAGACGAAGACAGGCACACGCAACGACACCTCTACAGCAGTAGAGCACGCTAAGTAGCACGCTAAGGGGACAGTCCCCAAAACAAAGTTGTGGCGAGCAACAGCAGCCCTCACAAGCTTTTCACAAGAAACACAAACACCAAACCCTGTTTCCTCTGATCTATAATGTGTTCTCCCAGAGATGAACAGAGACAGCCCCGCAGATTGTATTTCCTGAGGAGAGAGATTTTGCCATTTAAGGCTAACATTTCTGCTGGATTGCCTTTAGTGCACCTGGGAGGAGAGGAGAGGCTAGCTGCAGGAGAATGTTGTTTAGTGCTGTAAAAAGCAGCCTGACAATTCCTCTTACCGTCACCACAGAGTTTAACAACAGGGGCAGAGGGGAGTGCACGGGGGCGATGGAGGGGGGAAGTGACCTCAGGGGGATAGAGCTCAACAGGAACTCTTAGTGTGTGTGTTTATGTGTGTGTGTGTTTTAGCGCGTGTGTTAGCATGTTTGTGTGAGAAGGTGAGAGTCGCGCAATAGACATCCTGGCAGGAAGGTAGCAGGAGAACACCCCTAAGATTCAGATCAATACCATGTAATTGCCCTCCTGTATATGTGTGTGTGTGTGCTCGCATGTGTCTGCGTGTGTGTGCGTGTGTATGTGCATGCAAGTCCGCCTGTGTGCGAGCCTGCGTGTGTGCGTGCATGCATGTGAGTTTGTGTGTGCTTGACATTGTGTGTGTGGTTGTGTGTGCAATTGTGTGTGTGACTGTGCTCATGCGTGTGTGTGTGTGTGTGTGTGTGTGTGTGTGTGTGTGTGTGTGTGTGTGTGTGTGTGTGTGTGTGTGTGTGTGTGTGTGTGTGTGTGTGCGTGTGTGTGTGTGTGTGCTTGCGGAGTCAAACAGTCTTCTGATACAGGCTAATTCCTGACTCTCCTTTTCTAGTTTGCGTTTCTCACCACAGGTCATTACATTGAAACACTCCAATGAAGCAGCAAATTACTATTTTTGGCAAGGAAAATGTCTACTTAGAGAGTTATTTCCATGGAGATAATAATTGGCAGGATCAGGTAGCAACAGTGAGAAAAAAGATCTCAAAATGTTCCATTGCTTAATGCTAACGACCACAGGTATAAAAACTATGCCTCCTAGCCGTTGTTCTATACACAGCCAACTGTATCTAACTACTGTATCTAACGGAATCTGTATCTAACTACTGTGTCAAACTGAATATCTATCTAACTACTGTATCTAACGGAATCTGTATCAAACTATGTATCTAACGGAATCTGTATCTAACTTAATCTGTATCTAACTACTGTATCTAACTGAATCTGTATCTAACTACTTTATCTAACTGAATCTGTATCTAACTGAATCTGTATCTAACTACTGCATCTAACTGAATTCGTATCTAATTACTGTATCTAAAGGAATCTGTATCTAACAACTGTATCTAACTGAATCTGTATCTAACTACTGTATCTAACTCAATCTGTATCTAACTGAATATGTGTCAAATCTGTATCTATCTGAGTCAGTTTTATCTGAATCTGTATCTAACTACTGTATCTAACTAATGAATCTAACTACTCTAACTACTGTATTCAGTCATACACTGAAATCTTCAGTCATACAAAAGTTATACTTAAATCCGAACTGGTTCTCTGGCAAATTAGTAAAATTGTCTCACCCCATGTTCAAGAATGGCCTTTTTTCCCTTTATTCAGATTACAATCTCCCAAATATCACTATTTCTAAAACAAGCCATAGAAAGTTGGTTGCAATTTTACATTTACATTTGACATTTTAGTAATTTAGCAGACGCTCTTATCCAGAGCGACTTACAGTTAGTGAGTGCATTAATTTTTTCATACTGGCCAAGACAACATGAGAACAAGCAAACAAACACTCATAAAATAAAACTTCATTATTGTGATACAGGCATTTGGAATATCGCGCAAAAACATATGGGAAAGTTGTATGCAATAATATTGAGATGATCTGACCGTTTAATACTGAAATAGTGCGGTGATTGGTCAAATTTGCAAGCCTTCGCATTATATGCAGGGAATAGTTTGTACACAAAAAATTAGATCCTGGAGTGACAGACAAAGGAGCATGTCTATGTAACTCACCTAGCAAACTCTGCTAGCTGTTTGGGGTCTGACAGGTCGATCCCTGGGATGCCCCCGGGCGGGAGCTTCATCCCTGTCATGTACTCTGAGTAATCGGGAGGGGAATTATCCCCAATGACGTGCTCCTCCACCATAGTGTCATGGTCAATGTCCTTCTTGTCATCCGATGTCCAATTTCAATTTAATCCTCCAGAAACGACAGAAAAAATAATGCAACAAATATTGTGGTTAAACTCAAATATACTAATTGATAAAGAAAACATTATTTTTTGAAAGAATGTTTAAAAAAGGTATAATCTTCGTAAATTATATCATAAGTAGGACTGGGGGAGTTATGTCGCACATGCAGCTAACAAAAACATTGGGAAATGTCTGCTCTACCCAAAATTACAACCAAATAATTGCAGCATTACCGGAAAAATGGAAGAGGAAAGTGGAAGGGGGAAAAATTAAGGAACTTGTCTGTCGGCCCTGCATTAAAGAACATAATTGGTTAATGAAAATTGTGATAAATAAAAAAGTTTACCAGTTTAATTTAAGGACCAAAGGATTGACAGCCAGCCATCCCATATAGATTGCAAAATAGTTGGGAAGAGATTTTTGACATACCAATTCCATGGCATAGTGTTTATGAACTGATACGCAAAACGACGCCAGATTCAAAACTTAGAATTTTTCAATTTAAATTATTATACTAAATTCTTGCTACCAATAGAATGTTATTTATACGGGGGATAAAATCTTCCCAGCTCTGCAGATTTTGTTGCGAAGAGACAGAATCATTAGATCATTGGTTTTGGTATTGTCCATTTGTAGCTTGTTTTAGGTCACAGGTCCAGGAATGGCTGAAGGACTGCAATATTTACCTGGAGCTAACCTTGAAGATAGCACTACTGGGTGATCTGAAAAGTCATAGTCAATCGATCAATAATATAATAATACTTTTAGCAAAAAAAAACATTTTCAATTTACAATCTATAGAAACAATGAGAATAGAAGGGTTCAGAACTTTTGTGAAACATCACAGTACAGTTGAAAAATATATGCCAAATAGAAATCCAATATGGATGGTGTTAAGAGATAGATGGGAGGTGTTGAATGGAGCTGAAGGATGGGACTAATAACAACTAACAACAACTAATAACAACAAGATAACTAATGTAAAGCATACTGTGTCCATAATAAGTATATAGGTTATAGGTTGAGAGCTTTTGTGAAAGAGCACAGTTAGAAAGATATTGCATATACAGTGGGGGAAAAAAGTATTTAGTCAGCCACCAATTGTGCAAGTTCTCCCACTTAAAAAGATGAGAGAGGCCTGTAATTTTCATCATAGGTACACGTCAACTATGACAGACAAATTGAGAAGAAAAGAAATCCAGAAAATCACATTGTAGGATTTTTAATGAATTTATTTGCAAATTATGGTGGAAAATAAGTATTTGGTCACCTACAAAAAAGCAAGATTTCTGGCTCTCACAGACCTGTAACTTCTTCTTTAAGAGGCTCCTCTGTCCTCCACTCGTTACCTGTATTAATGGCACCTGTTAGAACTTGTTATCAGTATAAAAGACACCTGTCCACAACCTCAAACAGTCACACTCCAAACTCCACTATGGCCAAGACCAAAGAGCTGTCAAAGGACACCAGAAACAAAATTGTAGACCTGCACCAGGCTGGGAAGACTGAATCTGCAATAGGTAAGCAGCTTGGTTTGAAGAAATCAACAATGGGAGCAATTATTAGGAAATGGAAGACATACAAGACCACTGATAATCTCCCTCGATCTGGGGCTCCACGCAAGATCTCACCCCGTGGGGTCAAAATGATCACAAGAACGGTGAGCAAAATTCCCAGAACCACACGGGGGGACCTAGTGAATGACCTGCAGAGAGCTGGGACCAAAGTAACAAAGCCTACCATCAGTAACACACTAGGTCGCCAGGGACTCAAATCCTGCAGTGCCAGACGTGTCCCCCTGCTTAAGCCAGTACATGTCCAGGCCCATCTGAAGTTTGCTAGAGTGCATTTGGATGATCCATAAGAGGATTGGGAGAATGTCATATGGTCAGATGAAACCAAAATATAACTTTTTGGTAAAAACTCAACTCGTCGTGTTTGGAGGACAAAGAATGCTGAGTTGCATCCAAAGAACACCATACCTACTGTGAAGCATGGGGGTGGAAACATCATGCTTTGGAGCTAAGTTTCTGCAAAGGGACCAGGACGACTGATCCGTGTAAAGGAAAGAATGAATGGGGCCATGTATTGTGAGATTTTGAGTGAAAACCTCCTTCCATCAGCAAGGGCATTGAAGATGAAACGTGGCTGGGTCTTTCAGCATGACAATGATCCCAAACACACCGCCCGGGCAACGAAGGAGTGGCTTCGTAAGAAGCATTTCAAGGTCCTGGAGTGGCCTAGCCAGTCTCCAGATCTCAACCCCATAGAAAATCTTTGGAGGGAGTTGAAAGTCTGTTTTGCCCAGTGACAGCCCCAAAACATCACTGCTCTAGAGGAGATCTGCATGGAGGAATGGGCCAAAATACCAGCAACAGTGTGTGAAAACCTAGTGAAGACTTACAGAAAACGTTTGACCTGTGTCATTGCCAACAAAGGGTATATAACAAAGTATTGAGAAACTTTTGTTATTGACCAAATACTTATTTTCCACCATAATTTGCAAATAAATTCATAAAAAATCCTACAATGTGATTTTCTGGAATTTTTTTCCTCATTTTGTCTGTCATAGTTGACATGTACCTATGATGAAAATTACAGGCCTCTCTCATCTTTTTAAGTGGGAGAACTTGCACAATTGGTGGCTGACTAAATACTTTTTTCCCCACTGCATATACACTACCGTTCAAAAGTTTGGGGTCACTTAGAAATGTCCTTGTTTTTTAAAGAAAAGCACTTTTTTTGTCCATTAAAATAACATTAAATTTGATCAGAAATACAGTGTAGACATTGTTAATGTTGTAAATGGTTATTGTAGCTGGAAACGACAGATTTTTTATGGAATATCTACATAGGCGTACAGAGGCCCATTATCAGCAACCATCAGTCCTGTGTTCCAATGGCACGTTGTGTTTGCTAATACAAGTTTATTTTTTAAAAAGGCTAATTGATCATTAGAAAACCCTTTTGCAATTATGTTAGCACAGCTGAAAACTGTTGTGCTGATTAGAGAAGCAATACAACTGGCCTTCTTGAGACTAGTTGAGTATCTGGAGCATCAGCAATTGTGGGTTCGATTACAGGCTCAAAATGGCCAGAAACAAATAACTTTTTTCTGAAACTCGTTAGTCTATTCTTGTTCTGAGAAATGAAGGCTATTCCATGCGAGAATTGCCAAGAAACTGAAGATCTCGTACATTGCTGCGTACTAGTCCCTTCACAGAACAGTGCAACCTGGCTCTAACCAGAATAGAAAGAGGAGTGGGAGGTCCCGGTGCACAACTGAGCAAGAGGACAAATACATTAGAATGTCTAGTTTGAGAAACAGATGCCTCACAGATCCTCAACTGGCAGCTTCATTAAATAGTACCCGCAAAACACCAGTCTCAACGTCAACAGTAAAGAGTCGACTCCGGGATGCTGACCTAGGCAGAGTTGCAAAGAAAAGATGAAGGTGGGCAAAAGAACACAGACACTGGACTTTTTCTTAGCTGATGGTTGCTGATAATGGGCCTCTGTACGCCTACAGTGAGGAAAAAAAGTATTTGATCCCCTGCTGATTTTGTACATTTGCCCACTGACAAAGAAATGATCAGTCTATAATTTTAATGGTAGGTTTATTTGAACAGTGAGAACAGAATAACAACAAATAAATCCAGAAAAACGCATGTCAGAAATGTTATAAATTGATTTGCATTTTAATGAGGGAAATAAGTATTTGACCCCCTCTCAATCAGAAAGGTTTCTGGCTCCCAGGTGTCTTTTATACAGGGAACGAGTTGAGATTAGGAGCACACTCTTAAAGGGAGTGGTCCTAATCTCAGTTTGTTACCTGTATAAAAGACACCTGTCCACAGAAGCAATCAATCAATCAGATTCCAAACTCTCCACCATGGCCAAGACCAAAGAGTTCTCCAAGGATGTCAGGGACAAGATTGTAGACTTACACAAGGCTGGAATTGGCTACAAGACCATTGCCAAGCAGCTTGATGAGAAGGTGACAACAGTTGGTGCGATTATTCGCAAATGGAAGAAACACAAAATAACTGTCAATCTCCCTCGGCCTGGGGCTCCATGCAAGATCTCACCTCGTGGAGTTGCAATGATCATGAGAACGGTGAGGAATCAGCCCAGAACTACACGGGAGGATCTTGTCAATGATCTTAAGGCAGCTGGGACCATAGTCACCAAGAAAACAATTGGTAACACACTACGCCTTGAAGGACTGAAATCCTGCAGCTCCCGCAAGGTCCCCCTGCTCAAGAAAGCACATGTACATGCCCGTCTGAAGTTTGCCAATGAACATCTGAATGATTCAGAGGAGAACTGGGTGAAAGTGTTGTGGTCAGATGAGATCAAAATGGAGCTCTTTGGCATCAACTCAACTCGCTGTGTTTGGAGGAGGAGGAATGCTGTCTATGACCCCAAGAACACCATCCCCACCATCAAACATGGAGGTGGAAACATTATGCTTTGGGTTGTTTTTCTGCTAAGGGGACAGGACATCTTCACCGCATCGAAGGGACGATGGACGGGGCCATGTACCGTCAAATCTTGGGTGAGAACCTCCTTCCCTCAGCTAGGGCATTGAAAATGGGTCGTGGATGGGTATTCCAGCATGACAATGACCCAAAACACACGGCCAAGGCAACAAAGGAGTGGCTCAAGAAGAAGCACATTAAGGTCCTGGAGTGGCCTAGCCAGTCTCCAGACCTTAATCCCATTGAAAATCTGTGGAGGGAGCTGACGGTTCGAGTTGCCAAACGTCAGCCTCGAAACCTTAATGACTTGGAGAAGATCTGCAAAGAGGAGTGAGACAAAATCCCTCCTGAGATGTGTGCAAACCTGGTGGCCAACTACAAGAAACGTCTGACCTCTGTGATTGCCAACAAGGGTTTTGCCACCAAGTACTAAGTAATGTTTTGCAGAGGGGTCATATACTTATTCCCCTCATTAAAATGCAAATCAATTTATAACATTTTTGACATGCATTTTTCTGGATTTGTTGTTATTCTGTCTCTCACTGTTCAAATAAACCTACCATTAAAATTATAGACTGATAATTTCTTTGTCAGTGGGCAAACGTACAAAATCAGCAGGGGATCAAATAATTTTTTTCCCTCACTGTATGTAGATATTCCATAAAAAATCAGCCAAATCTATACATAACTAAATCTGTATCTAACAGAATCTTTATCGAACTGAATCTTTATTTAACTGAATCTTTATCTAACCAAATATGTATCTAACTACTGGATCAAACTTAATATGTATCTAAATGAGTCTGTACGTAACTAAATATGTATCTAACTGAGTCTTTATCTAACTGAATCTGTATCTAATTGAATCTGTATCTAACTAGATAAGTATCGAACTAAAGCTGTATCTAACTGATTCTGTATCTAACTAAATCTAAGGCACTGCATCACAGTGCTAGCTGTGCCACTAGAATCCAGGCTCTGTCGTAGCCGGCCGCGACCGGGAGACCCATGGGGCGGCGTACAATTGGCCCAGCGTCGTCAAGGGTAGCGGAGGGAATGTCTGGCAGGGATGTAGCTCAGTTGGTAGAGCATGGTGTTTGCAACGCTAGGGTTGTGGGTTCGATTCCCACGGGGGGCCAGTATGAAAATTAAAAAATAAACAAATAATGTATGCACTCAATAACTGTAAATCGCTCTGGATAAGAGCGTCTGCTAAATGACTAAAATGTAAAATAATCTGTATTTAACTGAATATATGTCTAACTACTATATTTAACTGAATCTGTATGTAATTTAATCTCTATCTAACTAAATCTCCATCCAACTGAATCTCTATCCAACTGAATATGTATCTAACTGAATCTGTATCGTACTGAATCTGTATCTGTCTGAATCTCTGTGTAACTGAATCTGTATGTAACTTGTATCTAACTGAATGTTTATCTAACTAAAGCTGTATCTTACTTCTGAATACAACTGAATATGTATCTAACTGAGTATGTATATAACTAAATCTGTATCTAACTAATTCTCTATCCAACTGAATCTCTATCCAACTGAATATGTATCTAACTACTGTATCGGTCTGAATCCATATCTAACGGAATCTGTATCGATCAAAAGCTGTTTCTAATTGAAACTGTATGTAACTGAATCTGTATCGAACTGATTTGTTTCTAACTGAATCTGTATCTACAGTGGCTTGCGAAAGTATTCACCCCACTTGGCATTTTTCCTATTTTGTTGCCTTACAACCTGGAATTAAAATGGATTTTTGGGGGTTTGCATAATTTGATTTACACAACATGCCTACCACTTTAAAGATGCAAAATATTTTTTGGGGGTGAAACAAACAAGAAATAAGACAAAAAAACTGACAACTTGAGCGTACATAACTATTCACCCCCCCCCCCCCCCCCCCCCCCCAAAGTCAATACATTGTAGAGCCACCTTTTGCAGCAATTACAGTATGTCTCTGTAAGCTTGGCACATCTAGCCACTTGGATTTTTGCCCATTCTTCAAGGCAAAACTGCTCCAGCTCCTTCAAGTTGGATGGGTTCCGCTGGTGTACAGCAATCTTTAAGTCATACCACAGATTCTCAACTGGATTGAGGTCTGGGCTTTGACTAGGTAATTCCAAGACATTTAAATGTTTCCCCTTAAACCACTCGAGTGGTGCTTTAGCAGTATGCTTAGGGTCATTGTCCTGCTGAAAGGTGAACCTCCGTCCCAGTCTCAAATCTCTGGAAGACTGAAACAGGTTTCCCTCAATAATTTCCCTATATTTAGTGCCATCCATCATTCCTTCAATTCTGACCAGTTTCCCAGTCCTTGCCGATGAAAAACATCCCCACAGCATGATGCTGCCACCACCATGCTTCACTGTGGGGATTTCCTTGATGGCCAAAAAGCTACATTTTAGTCTCATCTGACCAGAGTACCTTCTTCCATATGTTTGGGGAGTCTCACACATGCCTTTTGGTGAACACCAAACGTGTTTTCTTATTTTTTTCTTTAAGCAATGGCTTTTTTTCTGGAAACTCTTCCGTAAAGCCCAGCTCTGTGGAGTGTACGGCTTAAAGTGGTCCTATGGACAGATACTCCAATCTCCACTGTAGAGATTTGCAGCTCCTTCAAGATTATCTTTGGTCTCTTTGTTGTCTCTCTGATTAATGCCCTCCTTGCCTGCTCCGTGAGTTTTGGTGGGCGGCCCTCTCTTGGCAGGTTTGTTGTGGTGCCATGTTCTTTCCATTTTTAATAATGGATTTAATGGTGCTCCGTGGGATGTTCAAAGTTTCTGATATTTTTTTATAACCCAACCCTGATCTGTACTTCTCCACAAGTTTGTCCCTGACCTGTTTGGAGAGCTCCTTGGTCTTCATGGTGCCGCTTGCTTGGTGGTGCCCCTTGCTTAGTTGTGTTGCAGAATCTGGGGCCTTTCAGAACAGGTGTTTATACACTGAGATCTTGTGAGACTTAAATTGCACACAGGTGGACTTTATTTAACTAATTATGTGACTTCTGAAGGTAACTGGTTGCACCAGATCATATTTAGGGGCTTCATAGCAAAGGGGGTGAATACATGTGCACGCACCCCTTTTACGTTAATTATTTTTTATAATTTTTTGAAACAATGTATTTATTTATTTTCACTTCACCAATTTGGACTATTTTGTTTATTTCCATTACATGAAAACCATTTAAATTACAGGTTGTAATGCAACAAAATAGGAGTAACGCCAAGTGGGAAGAATATTTTTGCAAGGCACTGTATCTATCTGAATCTGTATCTAAATAAATGTGTATGTAACTGAGTCTATATCAAACTGAATCTGTATCTAACTGAATCTGTGTCCAACTGAATCTGTATCAAACTGAATCTGTATCAAGCTGAATCTGTATCAAACTGAATATGCATCTAACTGAATCTGTATCTAACTGACTCTGTATCAAACTGAATCTGTATCTAATTAAGCCTGTATCTAAATGAATCTGTCTTTAACTAAATCTTAATCTAACTATTGTATCCAACTGAATCGGTATCTAACTGAGTCTGTATGTACCTAAATCTGTATGTAACTGAATATGTATCTAACTGAATGTTTATCTAACTAAAGCTGTATCTAACTACTGTATCAAATTGAATCTGTATCTAACTGAATCTGTATCTAACTGAATCTATATCTAACTGAATCTGTATGTACCTAACTGAATCTACCTAACTGAGTCTGTATGTAACTTATTATGTATCTCACTGAGTCTGTATCTAACTGAATCTGTATCTAACTGAATCCATATCTAACTGAATCTGTTTCGAACTGAATCTGTATCTAATTGAATCTGTATCTAATTGAATATATATCTAGATGAATCTTCATCTACCTGAATCAACTGAATATGTATCTAACTGAGTCTGTATATAACTAAATCTGTATCTAACTAAAGCTGTATCTAACTGAATCTGTATCTAGCTGAATATGTGTCTAACTAAATATGTGTCTAACTGAATCTGTAACTAACTGAATCTGTATCTCACTGAGTGTGTATCTAACTGAATTTGAATCTAACTGAATCTGTATGTAACTGAATTTGTATTGAACTAAATCTGTATGGGACTGAATCTGTATATAACTGAATCTCTATTTAACTGAATCTGTGTTTAACTACTGTATTAAACTCAATATGTATGTGACTGAATCTGTATCTAACTGAATCTTTGTCCACCTAACCTGTATCTAAATACTGTTTATATCTGAATCTGTATCTAACAGAAACTGTGTCTAACTTAATCTCCATCTAACTGAAAATACATCTAACTGAACATGTTTCTAACATAGTCTGTATGTAACTGAATCTGTATTAAACCAAATATGTACTAGCTGAATATATATCCAACTACTTTATCTAACTGAATCTATATCAAACTGAATCTGTAACTAACTACTGTTACTAACTGAATATGTATATAACTATTGCATCTAATTGATTGTATATCTAAATGAATCTGCATCTAACTGAATCTGTGTCTAACTGAATTGGTATCTGACTAAATCTGTATCCAACTGAATATGTCCGTATTGCCCAGCGACAGCCCCAAAACCTGAAGGATCTGGAGAAGGTCTGTATGGAGGAGTGTGCCAAAATCCCTGCTGCATTGTGTGCAAACCTGGTCAAGACCTACAGGAAACGTATGATCTCTGTAATTGCAAACAAAGGTTTCTGTACAAATATTAAGTTCTGCTTTTCTGATGTATCAAATACTTATGTCATGCAATAAAATGCAAATTAATTACTTAAAAATCATACAATGTGATTTTCTGGATTTTTGTTTTAGATTCCGTCTCTCACAGTTGAAGTGTACCTATGATAAAAATTGCAGACCTCTACATGCTTTGTAAGTAGGAAAACCTGCAAAATCGGCAGTGTATCAAATACTTGTTCTCCCCACTGTATATCTAACTGAATCTGCATCTATCTGAATATGGATATAAATGAATCTGTATCTAACTAAATACTGTATGTATTTTACTGAATATGTTTCTAACTGAGTCTTTCTCTAATAAATCTGTAAATAACTACTCAATCCAACTGAATATGTATCTAACTGAATCTGTATCTAACTGAAACTGTATCTAACTGAATCTGTATCTAACTGAATCTCTATTTAACTGAATCTGTGTTTAACTCTGGTTTTAAACTGAATATGTATGTAACTGAATCGGTATCTTACTGAATCTGTGTCTAACTAAACCTGTATCTAAATACTGTATCTATCTGAATCTGTATCTAAATGACTCTGTATCTAACAGAAACTGTGTCTAACTTAATCTCCATCTGTCTGAATATACATACTGAATCCGTATCTAACTAAATATGTATCCAACTGAATATGTATCTAACTGAATATTTATCTAGCTAAATCTGTATCAAACTGAATATGTATCTAACCTAATATGTATCTAACTGAGTGTGTATGTAACTAGATCTGTATCTAACTGTGACTTTATCAAACTGAATCTGTATCTGACTTAATCTGTATGTAACTGAATTGTATCTAACTGAATCTGTATCTAGCTGAATCTATATATAACTAAATCTGAATCGAACTGAATCTTTATCGAACTGAATCTTTATCTTAATGAATCTTTATCTAACCAAATCTGTATCTAACTACTGGATCAAACTTTATATATATCTAACTGAGTCTGTACATAGCTAAATCTATATCTAACTGAGTCTGTTTCTAAGTGAATCTGTATCTAACTGAATCTGTATTTATCTAAAGTTGTACCTAACTGAAAATGTATTTAACTGAATCTGTATCTAACTAAATATCTATATAAATGAATCTTTATCTAACTGAATCTATATAGACCTGCTCTATCTATCTGCTTCTGTATCTAACTGAATCTGTATCTAACTACTGTATCCAAATAAATATGTATCTAACTAAATATGTATCTAACTGAGCCTGTATCTAACTGAATCTGTATCGAACTACTGTATCTCTCTTAATCTGTATCTAAATTCACCTTAATCTAACTGAATCTGTATCGAACTAAAACTGTATCTAACGGAATATGTATCTAACTGAATCTGTAATTGGCAGAATGTGTATCTAATATAATCTGTATCTAACTGAATCTGAATTTTACATAATCTATGTATTTAACTGAATCTGTATCTAACTGAATCTGTGTCTAACTACATCTGTATCTAACTAAATCTGTATCTAACTGAATCTGTATCAAACTGAATATATATCTAATTGAATATGTATCTACCTACTGTATCTAACTGATATTGTATATAACTATATTATATAACTAAATCTATATATATCTGAATCTGTATTTAAATGAATCTGTATCTAACTACATCTGTATTTAACTGAATATGTATCTAACTGAATCTTTATCTAACTACATCTGTATCTAAACACTGTTTTAAAACTGAATCTGTATCTAACTGAATATGTATCTAACTACTGTATCTATCTCAATCTGTATCTAAATGAACCTTAATCTAACTGAATGTGTATCGAACTAAAGCTATATCTAGCTGAATCTCTATCTAACTGAATATGTATCTCACTGAATCTGTAATTGGCAAAATGTGTATGTCATAGAATATGTATCTAACTGATTCTGTATTTTACATAATCTACATCTAAATGAATCTATATCTAACTGAATCTGTATCTAACTGAATCTGTATGTACATAAAGGTGTATTTAACTGAATCTCTATCAAACTAAATATGTATAAAAATGAATCTGTTTCTAACTGAATCTATATCGAACTGCTCTATCTATCTGATTATGTATCTAACTGAATCTGTATCTAACTACTGTATCCAAATAAATATGTAGCTAACTAAATATGTATCTAACTGAGTCTGTGTCTAACTGAATCTGTATCTAGCTACTGTATCTATCTCAATCTGTATCTAACTGGATCTGTATCTAACTAAATAGGTATCTAACTGAGTCTGTGTCTAACTGAGTCTGTATTTAACTTAATCTGTATCTAAATAAATCTGTATCTAACTAAATCTGTATCTAACTGAATCTCTATAAAACTGAATATATATCTGAGTTTGTATATATATATGAATCTGTATCTAACTGAATCTGTATGAAATTGAATCTATATCTAATTGAATATGTATGTACCTAAAGGTGTTTATAACTGAGTCTTTATCTTTCTGAATCTGTATCTGACTCAAGCTCTATCGAACTAAAGCTGTATCTATATGCTGTATCTAACTGAATCTGTATCTAACTGCATCTGTATGTATCTAAAACTGTATCTAACTGAATTTGTATCTACCTGAATCAACTGAATATGTATCTAACTGAGTCTGTATATAACTAAATCTGTATCTAACTAAAGCTGTATCTAACTGAATCTGTATCTAGCTGAATATGTGTCTAACTAAATATGTGTCTAACTGAATCTGTAACTAACTGAATCTGTATCTCACTGAGTGTGTATCTAACTGAATTTGAATCTAACTGAATCTGTATGTAACTGAATTTGTATTGAACTAAATCTGTATGGGACTGAATCTGTATAGAACTGAATCTCTATTTAACTGAATCTGTGTTTAACTACTGTATTAAACTCAATATGTATGTGACTGAATCTGTATCTAACTGAATCTTTGTCCACCTAACCTGTATCTAAATACTGTTTATATCTGAATCTGTATCTAACAGAAACTGTGTCTAACTTAATCTCCATCTAACTGAAAATACATCTAACTGAACATGTTTCTAACATAGTCTGTATGTAACTGAATCTGTATTAAACCAAATATGTACTAGCTGAATATATATCCAACTACTTTATCTAACTGAATCTATATCAAACTGAATCTGTAACTAACTACTGTTACTAACTGAATATGTATATAACTATTGCATCTAATTGATTGTATATCTAAATGAATCTGCATCTAACTGAATCTGTGTCTAACTGAATTGGTATCTGACTAAATCTGTATCCAACTGAATATGTCCGTATTGCCCAGCGACAGCCCCAAAACCTGAAGGATCTGGAGAAGGTCTGTATGGAGGAGTGTGCCAAAATCCCTGCTGCATTGTGTGCAAACCTGGTCAAGACCTACAGGAAACGTATGATCTCTGTAATTGCAAACAAAGGTTTCTGTACAAATATTAAGTTCTGCTTTTCTGATGTATCAAATACTTATGTCATGCAATAAAATGCAAATTAATTACTTAAAAATCATACAATGTGATTTTCTGGATTTTTGTTTTAGATTCCGTCTCTCACAGTTGAAGTGTACCTATGATAAAAATTGCAGACCTCTACATGCTTTGTAAGTAGGAAAACCTGCAAAATCGGCAGTGTATCAAATACTTGTTCTCCCCACTGTATATCTAACTGAATCTGTATCTAACTGAATCTGTATCTAACTGAATCTGTATCTAATAGAATCTGTATCGAACTGAATCTGTATCTTAGAGAATCGTTATCTAACTATATTTGTATCTAAATCAATCTGTATCAAACTGAATATATATCTAACTGGGTTTGTATTTATCTAAATCTGTGTCTAACTGAATCAGTGTCAAACTGAATCCATATCTAATTGAATATGTATCTAAGTATTGTATCTAACTGAATCTGTATATAACTCCATTATCTAACTGAATCTGCATCTATCTGAATATGGATATAAATGAATCTGTATCTAACTAAATACTGTATGTATTTTACTGAATATGTTTCTAACTGAGTCTTTCTCTAATAAATCTGTAAATAACTACTCAATCCAACTGAATATGTATCTAACTGAATCTGTATCTAACTGAAACTGTATCTAACTGAATCTGTATCTAACTGAATCTCTATTTAACTGAATCTGTGTTTAACTCTGGTTTTAAACTGAATATGTATGTAACTGAATCGGTATCTTACTGAATCTGTGTCTAACTAAACCTGTATCTAAATACTGTATCTATCTGAATCTGTATCTAAATGACTCTGTATCTAACAGAAACTGTGTCTAACTTAATCTCCATCTGTCTGAATATACATACTGAATCCGTATCTAACTAAATATGTATCCAACTGAATATGTATCTAACTGAATATTTATCTAGCTAAATCTGTATCAAACTGAATATGTATCTAACCTAATATGTATCTAACTGAGTGTGTATGTAACTAGATCTGTATCTAACTGTGACTTTATCAAACTGAATCTGTATCTGACTTAATCTGTATGTAACTGAATTGTATCTAACTGAATCTGTATCTAGCTGAATCTATATATAACTAAATCTGAATCGAACTGAATCTTTATCGAACTGAATCTTTATCTTAATGAATCTTTATCTAACCAAATCTGTATCTAACTACTGGATCAAACTTTATATATATCTAACTGAGTCTGTACATAGCTAAATCTATATCTAACTGAGTCTGTCTCTAAGTGAATCTGTATCTAACTGAATCTGTATTTATCTAAAGTTGTACCTAACTGAAAATGTATTTAACTGAATCTGTATCTAACTAAATATCTATATAAATGAATCTTTATCTAACTGAATCTATATAGACCTGCTCTATCTATCTGCTTCTGTATCTAACTGAATCTGTATCTAACTACTGTATCCAAATAAATATGTATCTAACTAAATATGTATCTAACTGAGCCTGTATCTAACTGAATCTGTATCGAACTACTGTATCTCTCTTAATCTGTATCTAAATTCACCTTAATCTAACTGAATCTGTATCGAACTAAAACTGTATCTAACGGAATATGTATCTAACTGAATCTGTAATTGGCAGAATGTGTATCTAATATAATCTGTATCTAACTGAATCTGAATTTTACATAATCTATGTATTTAACTGAATCTGTATCTAACTGAATCTGTGTCTAACTACATCTGTATCTAACTAAATCTGTATCTAACTGAATCTGTATCAAACTGAATATATATCTAATTGAATATGTATCTACCTACTGTATCTAACTGATATTGTATATAACTATATTATATAACTAAATCTATATATATCTGAATCTGTATTTAAATGAATCTGTATCTAACTACATCTGGATTTAACTGAATATGTATCTAACTGAATCTTTATCTAACTACATCTGTATCTAAACACTGTTTTAAAACTGAATCTGTATCTAACTGAATATGTATCTAACTACTGTATCTATCTCAATCTGTATCTAAATGAACCTTAATCTAACTGAATGTGTATCGAACTAAAGCTATATCTAGCTGAATCTCTATCTAACTGAATATGTATCTCACTGAATCTGTAATTGGCAAAATGTGTATGTCATAGAATATGTATCTAACTGATTCTGTATTTTACATAATCTACATCTAAATGAATCTATATCTAACTGAATCTGTATCTAACTGAATCTGTATGTACATAAAGGTGTATTTAACTGAATCTCTATCAAACTAAATATGTATAAAAATGAATCTGTTTCTAACTGAATCTATATCGAACTGCTCTATCTATCTGATTATGTATCTAACTGAATCTGTATCTAACTACTGTATCCAAATAAATATGTAGCTAACTAAATATGTATCTAACTGAGTCTGTGTCTAACTGAATCTGTATCTAGCTACTGTATCTATCTCAATCTGTATCTAACTGGATCTGTATCTAACTAAATAGGTATCTAACTGAGTCTGTGTCTAACTGAGTCTGTATTTAACTTAATCTGTATCTAAATAAATCTGTATCTAACTAAATCTGTATCTAACTGAATCTCTATAAAACTGAATATATATCTGAGTTTGTATATATATATGAATCTGTATCTAACTGAATCTGTATGAAATTGAATCTATATCTAATTGAATATGTATGTACCTAAAGGTGTTTATAACTGAGTCTTTATCTTTCTGAATCTGTATCTGACTCAAGCTCTATCGAACTAAAGCTGTATCTATATGCTGTATCTAACT